>NC_041394.2:954678-1007178 GCF_900747795.2 Erpetoichthys calabaricus
AGTGCCAGCGCAGGGGTGGCAGTGCTCTTCAGTAAAGCAATTCTCCCAGAGTCCATCGACTGTATTGAGCAAGTTAAAGGCCGTCTCATGAAGGTTGTTGTTCATATTCAGGGGAAAAATATTATTTTTATAAATGTCTACGCTCCAAATGAGAGCAAAGAGAGAGTTTCTTTTTTTTCTTTTGTTAAAAGACGTACTCGCTGAGTGCAGTTCAGAGGATGTCGTGTTCTTAGCTGGTGATTTTAATTGCACTGAACATGCAGTGATGGACAGGAATGGCGCTGAGCCTCACCCGGGGTCAGTCAAGGTGTTGCAGTCGGTCCTTCATCAGCAAGAACTTGTGGATGTGTGGAGGGAGTTGAACCCGACGGCGAGACAGTACACATGGCTCAAGGCCTCCAGTGGCATGTTATCTATGGCACGGCTGGACAGAATTTATACTTTACAGCACAATTTGAACCTCATTTTGGGCTCTTGCCTTCTGCCCACAGGGTTTTCAGACCATAGTTTAGCTCTCACTCGGTTTTCTTTGGGGTCTGAGAGTAATTTTAAATCTTTCTGGCACTTTAACTCTAAACTTCTTAAAGACTCTCTATTTCTTCAACACTTTCATCTCTTTTGGGACGAATGGAGACTCAGCAAAAGTGAATTCTCATCTCTGAAACAATAGTGGGACATCTCCAAGGTCCAAATTAAACTGTTTTGCCAGTTTTATTCTGAACATTCTTCTAGAAAGGTCACCATGGCCATTAAAGAACTGGAAGAGGACATTGGGCTAATTCAAGCCAAACTGGAAACCGGTTTTGATGCCATTTTGATCGAGTCCCTAGAAGACAAAAAGGATTCTCTAAGGTCCCTGCTGGATGAACAGGTGAAGGGCGCCATTGTCCGGGGGAGATTTCAGAATATTTCTCACATAGACGCCCCTACGCAGTTTTTCTTTTCTTTGGAGTAAAAGGTTGCTCAGGCAAAAATCATTCACTGTCTGAAAACTGCTGATGGGACTGAAATGACGGAGACTGAGGAGATCCGGGAATTTGCCTTAACATTTTACAAAGACTTATTCTCTGCAGAAACCGTGGACTTATCTTCAACCACAGAATTTTTCTTTGATGACTTACCACAGTTGACTCCATCCACCAAGGAAATACTCGACCTGCCACTATCGCTGAAGGAGCTCACCAGTGCTCTTGGGAGTCTAAATCAGAACAAAGCCCCTTGGATCGATGGACTTCCTGTTGAATTCTACAAGTCCTTTTGGGATATCATGGGTAAGGACTTCCTGACTGTGTTCGTGGAGAGCATCAAGGATAAAGAAGTTGTCGGAGAGCTGTTTTGACTCTTTTGCCAAAAAAAGGGGATCTTTGCAACATTAAGAACTGGAGACCAATCAGCCTACTCTGCTCGTGTGTGTGTTTTGTGTTTGTGGTGCCCGTTGTGTGATGTTCTCCAGGTGTTCTTGTAGTGTTTTGTGTTTTCGTATTTTATTCCAGTTTATTGTCTCTTATTCTACGCCAATGACGTGGATATCCAGCAGTTCTCGTTATTTAGTGTTTTGTGACGACCAGATATCACTTGTGTCCAGTGTTGTATATGAGAGCTCTGGGAACAGTTTTGAGTTTGGAAAAGGCGCCATATAAATCAAATGTAGTGATATCCTTCATAAACACATTCGTCTGGATAACAGGGTTAGCATTGGGGGGCCTTACCAGCTTGAATATTTTATCATGGAGTTGAAGTCCTCAACAAATGGATTGTCATTTGGAATTGCGTTCCTGAGTTTCCTTTTGTGTATAAAGTGCTGCTTTTCAAGTGACATGAAGACAGCGACTCCATCGTTCTTTTCTTTTCTTTTTCAATCCTTCATTAAAGTGGGCCAAAGATGCAGACATTTACAAAATGGCCAAGTGGTCGTTTTCAGCGCCCTGGAGACGCTCAGCTGTCACACAGATAACACTTGGGTGTCACCGGGCGAGGACTTTTTGGATGAGAAGTTCCCTCCAAGTCGCTACCCAAGGACTCTTTATGAAGGATGTCTCCTCCTGAGGGGCACGGGCACCATCAGGACTGGCAGACCCCCCCCCCCCCCACCTTCATTCACAAGTCAACTTCAGTCGCTTCTCCTCCTCTGAGGGGCGAACTTCAGTGTGCAGAGAGGGGACGAGGAAGGTGACATTTCTGAGCTGAATTTGAGAAGGTCACGAGAGTGAAGACCACCGAGTCCCTCAAATCTGCTATTAGCTGTCATGCGCCTAATGCCACCTTCTGTGTTGTAGGCATGGCATCCCTCGTCACAATTTTCATTTCTAATTCCAGTTTTATAACGTAACATGTGATCCACATTTCCAAATGGTATGAAATGGGATTTTAATGAGACCGTTAGAAGACGAGTCTGGAACTTCTGAGAACTTCAGCTTTTGGAATTCAAACTCTCCCTTGAAGAATGAGCCGCTGGGCCTTCCATAAAGTTTAATTAAATTGGATTTCTTGTTATTTGTTAATTTATTTCCATCCTTAAATAAGTTGCTGCATTGCTCACTCGTCATTTCACACATCAGCCTATTTGTCACAGCACCAGCCAATTGTACCCAGGTGCCAGTCACTGACTTGGCCAAAACACACGCCAATGCACCCCCAACCCCCCCCCACCCCCCCCCCCCCCCCCCCCCCCGCCGGCCTACCGACCCAGACAACTTCCCGTGGTATTAAAAATAGAAAGAGAAGAGCAGATGTGCAGGTGAACTGAAAACGAAGAACGGCCAACAACGTCAGGTGTGACTCGCAGAATAAAGAAGTCGCTGAGCTTCTAGAAACTTCTGAGGTGTGAAACAAAACTAAATAGCGAGGCCGCGACTCCAAGTGTTTAGAGTTCATCGTCGTTACAACGTGGGCTACACGTCCTATTTGAAGACGTAGCGTTTGAATTCATTCTTATTTGTTTTAAAGAGTCCTGTCTTGTTATTAACTTATTTTAACTTATTAATGTGATGTTATGTAGTGCGCTGTGCAGTGTTGGCGTACGATAATGACAGGTATTTGTTTATCGTGGGTGGCACGGTGGCACAGTGGTTCACTTCCTGAGTCCTCCCTCTGTGGAGTTTGCATGTTCTCCCCGTGTCTGCTCCAGTTTCCTCCCACAGTCCAAAGACATGCAGGTGAGGTGCATTGGCGATCCTCAAATTGTGCCATGTGTCTGTGCTTGGTATGTGTGTGTGCCCTGTGGTGGGCTGGCACCCTGCCTGGGATTGGTTCCTGCCTTGTGCCCTGTTTTGGCTGGGATTGGCTCCAGCAGACCCTCGTGACCCTGTGTTTGGATTCAGCGGGTTGGAAAATGGATGGATGGATGGGTTGGACAATAGATGGATGGATATGTTTATCATCATCACTAACGTTTGTTAGATATTTAACTTGAATTTTCTGTAGTTGAAGTGTCAAGTTAGCTATATATTAATAAATGAATGAGCAATCACGCTTTCTGCCAAATTCAAATGACATATTATTATTGTCTTGATTTCCACAGCCACATTTCTCAATTTACGGAGAGAATATAAAACCAACACTAAATAAATGTCACGATATGTACGAGTGCCCACTTAGTAAAAAGAAAGGAGACGACAGCACAGCATCACCAGCCGCACCTTCAGGGCCATGAAGACCAAGCTGGTAATGATGCCAGGAGAGAATGTGGGTGTCTTTAATTTAAAACATGGCAAACAATATTGATTGTTAGATGTTTGAATTAGAGCTTCTTAAATAAAGTTTGAAGATCTGAACTAATCCTGCATTGCTGTTGTTTGGCAGGACACAACACACGGTGCGTCACAAGTGGCCATTTCTATTGTTGTGTGTGTTTAAAAGTCTTTGGCAAAAGACAAAGGAGTCTAACTCGCTTACAAAAATGTCAAAAATTGGTCACACCCATGCCCACCTGAGAGACTGCCCCCACAATGCCCACAAGAGAGACTGACTCCACTGTGCACACCAGAGAGACTGTGCCCACCAGAGAGACTTACTCCACTGTGCCCATCAGAGAGATTTGACTCCGCTGTGCCCACCAGAGAGACTATCCCAGCTGCACCCACCAGAGAGACTGACCCCACTGTGCGAACCAGAGAGACTTGACTCTGCTGTGCCTGCCAGACAGACTGTGCCCACCAGGGAGACTATTCCCAGTACTTCTCCCAGAAAGACTGTGCCCACCAGAGACTGCCCACATTGTGCCTGCCAGAGAGACTGTGCCCATCAGAGAGACTATCCCAGCTGCGCCCACCAGAGAGACTGTGCCCATCAGAGAGACTATCCCAGCTGCGCCCACCAGAGCGACTGCCCTCACTGTGCCCACCAGAGAGACTGTGCCCACCAGAGAGACTATCCCAGCTGTGCCCACCAGAGAGACTGCCCCCACAATCCCCACAAGAGAGACTGACTCCACTGTGCCCACCGGAGAGACCTGACTCTGCTGTGCTTGCCAGAGAGACTGTGCCCACCAGAGACTGCCCCCATTGTGCCTGCCAGAGAGACTGTGCCCATCAGAGAGACTATCCCAGCTGTGCCCACTAGAGACTGTGCCCACCAGAGAGACTATCCCAGCTGTGCCCACCAGAGAGACTACCCCCAAAATCCCCACAAGAGAGACTGACTCCACTGTGCCCACCAGAAACACTGTGCCCACCAGAGAGACTATCCCAGCTGTTCCCACCAGAGAGACTGCCCCCACAATCCCCACAAGAGAGACTGACTCCACTGTGCCCACCGGAGAGACCTGACTCTGCTGTGCTTGCCAGAGAGACTGTGCCCACCAGGGAGACTATTCCCAGTACTTCTCCCAGAAAGACTGTGCCCACCAGAGACGGCCCCTATTGTGCCTGCCAGAGAGACTGTGCCCATCAGAGAGACTATCCCAGCTGTGCCCACCAGAGAGACTACCCCCACAATCCCCACAACAGAGACTGACTCCACTGTGCCCACCAGAGAGACTATCCCAGCTGTGCCCACCAGAGAGACTACCCCCACAATCCCCACAACAGAGACTGACTCCACTGTGCCCACCAGAGAGACTATCCCAGCTGTGCCCACCAGAGAGACTGCCCCCACAATCCCCACAAGAGAGACTGACTCCACTGTGCCCACCGGAGAGACCTGACTCTGCTGTGCTTGCCAGAGAGACTATGCCCACCAGGGAGACTATCCCAGCTGTGCCCACCAGAGAGACTGTGCCCAGTACTTCTCCCAAAGAGCCTGTGCCCTCCGTTGCCACAGTTAATGTCAGTTCAGCGGCGCCTGTCGCTCGTTTTTTTCCGATCCCAAACCTCACCTCACTCCTACAGACTCCATGATGATATTTTGCTGCTTTTCTAATCTGAGGATGTACAAAACAAACCTCCAGTTCCACATAAGAAGACGACATCCCTCCCCAAACACTGAACTAAATGAATTTGACAGACTTCCTTCGGTTTGTGTCGATTCTTGAAGGGGCGTGTTGGCAGTGCCCATGACCTCCACTGGACTGAGATACCCACTGATGTTCTAAAGTACCGATGGCGAGCTAAACGTGTTGTGATCTGTGAGTTTGAGAAATGCAAACGAGGCTCCGGATTTTCTCAAAGGAGTCGATTCTTGGGATGTGAAGGCTGCCATTGGGGGTATTTGGCCTGCTGGGAATGTCAGACGTGACACTTCAGGAAGACGCATCAACTAGAGTGACACGAGCACAATGGTCTGGTAAAGAGACAATGGAGACAGATGGCAGAAACACAGCCGACGCCATTAAGTAAAGAGATAAACCACAAATCTCTGTGTCTGTGTCTGAACGGCGTATCGGAGGGTGAGGGTCCGTTATAACAACAAGTTGACTACCCGGCCCTGCGCCTCTCGTAAGCCCGTCTCTTCACGTATACACGAGGTCAGATCGAGGTGGCATTCATGTCAAACACGCCCTGAACACTTTAAAACAGTTAAGACAACAGGAGATGACGTGTTTGACTTCATCTGTCGCCATCACAGTGGCTCCTGGGAGTCTGCACAGCAGTCACGTGAGGTTTGTGCAGGACGTTCAGAGGAGTTAAACAATCCCAGATGTTTTGCCGTGGGGCGTTTGTGCCACACCACAAGCGGGTGACTTCCCAATGCACTTGATTCCATAGGAGACGTTTTGTGCCCGGTGCCCTGGGGAGGTTCCTTTGTCTGATCTTATTACCCTTAAAGGAAAGATCATCACGTTCTCTGGGATTGTTACACGTTTGTCATATTATGTTGTAAACCGGTTTTTCATTTTTTATTTCACCTTATATAATTTCTCGTATTAAGAAGTTGTTAGTTTTCGCACACCCCTTGGGGTCAGAGCACAGGGTCAGCCAGCGCCCCTGGAGCAGTGACAGGTTAAGGGTCTCGCTCAAGGGCCCAGCGGAGTAGGATCTCTTTGTCAGTGACGGGGATTTGAACCTTCTGGATGCCAGCACTCCACCCTAAGTACTGTAAGTATTGTTTAAGTGTTATTTGTATTCTGTTGTCGTCTTTGAGCTTTTATAATCAGATTTCTAATTTATGTGATGTGAGGTGCAAAACTACGGCACCTCCATGTGCACCGCTACCCGTCAGGCTCATTCTTATTGGAGTTTTATGGTGATGTTGAATTATTTCTGCCTGCGTTTCTTTCTTTTCTAGATGTTTCCACATATTACAGATGACGTGGACTTTGGGACAGTTTCTTCTGTTATCAAGAATGGAAAGATGGCTTACATAGTTTTGATGGCCATATCATTATGAGCATCCATCTGTGTCTTTTTGTGCGTAATTCAATTCAGGTACTTCACTGATCTCAATAAAGGCATCCACCTCAGTAGGTTCTACCAGGCAGAGTCCAGAACACCAAAGATATTAAAAATAATAAAAACCAAAGGCATACGAGCTTAGGTCTACAGTCTTAATGGAATGGTGATACTGTCCTGTGCTGATGACCTACAGGTTATCTAATGCTGTTAGTCTCTGATGACACCAAGAGAGGAGGATTAGCAGATCATTTGGAATCCGTTAGATCATCACAGAGGGACTGGGACAGCAGAGCAGCGCGGGCAGATGTGAGATGTCAGGAAATGTAAAGAATGACACATCAGAAGTGAAAATGTGAGGACTGAATACACGATGGGAGGTCTGAAGATCGAGGGTCCACCGTATGAGAAGGATTTAGGAGTCATAGTGGACTTCCAGACAGTATTGAGAAGCCATCAAGAAGGCTTACAGACTGTCAGGTTATATAGCGCCTTGATGTGTGGAGTGGTAGTGCTGCTCCTTTGCAGTAAAGAGACTGTGGAAGAGTGTGGGTTCACTTCCCAGTTCCTCCCTGTGTGGATAGCACTTTGAGTACTGAGAGAAGCGCTATATAAATGTAATGTATTATTATTATTATTATTACAAGTCACAGGAAGTTCTGCTCAAGCTTTATGACACACTGCTGAGACCTCATCTGGTGTCCTATGTGCAGTTTTGGGCCCAGCAGACATAGCAGCACTAGAAAAGGTCCAGAGAAGAGAGACGAGGCTTATTCAGGGCTACAGGGGGTGCGTGATGAGGAAAGATTAAAAGAGCTGAGCCTAACACTTGCATTAGGTTTAGGTCTTGTTAGGTTTTAATTCACAATTGGAGGTCTGAAAATCAAAAGCCCATCTTATGAGAAGGATTTAGGAGTCACAGTGGACTCTAAGCTATCAACTGCCAGACAGTGTTGAGAAGCCATTAAGAAGGCTAACAGACTGTCAGGTCATATAGCGCCTTGATGTGTGGAGTACAAGTCACAGGAGGGTCTGCTCAAGCTTTATGACACACTGGTGAGGCCTCATCTGGAGTCCCGGGTGCATTTGGGTCTCCATAAAAGACATAGCAGCACTAGAGAAGGTCCAGAGAAGAGCAACTACAGGGGATGAGTTAGGAGGAAAGATTTAAAGAGCTGAGCCTTTACAGTTTAATAAAAGGAGATGAAGAGGAGACCTGACTGAAATGTTTAAAGTGATGAAGGGAATGAGTCCAGTGGATCGAGACGGTGACTTTAAAATGAGTTCATCAAGAAAACGGGGACACCATTACGGGTCAATTTCACACAAACACTAGGAAGTTTTTCTTTACACAAAGAACGATAGACACTTGGAATAATGCTGAGCCATCGAGGCCTAGGACTCCAGCCTGGGAGCCCAAAGTCACCACTGAAAGCCAGAACCAACTCATTAATTGTCCGGGGTTCTCTTCATCCAAAGTGAATGTCACGTATCTAGCCGATCACAGCATTGTCAGTAACGTCAAGATCATTGAATCTTTCTTCACCAACAGATGTCCCACAGTGGCTAGACCCCATGACCTTTTCCAACATGCAGTCCATGCAAGTATTGAACATAACAGAAGCAAGAACATACCCGTGATGAGCCCCAGAATCAACTATGAAAATGTGAAAGTTCTACCTCCTCTCTGTGCAGCACTCAAAGTACTAGCGTACAGGCCAGCCATGATATTCAGCAACTTCAGGGGGATCACATGAAGTCTCAGGTTGTCCTAAAGGGAAGCTCGATCAACTGAGTTGAACACTTTATGAAAATCAGCAAAGGCTGCAAAAAAAGCTTTGTGCACTTGATGAAAACCCTCAGTGCCAGGATGAGGATCATCTAGAGTTCTGTGTGCAGTTTGGGTCTCCATAAAGACATAGCAGCGCTAGAGAAGGTCCAGAGAAGAGCGAATAGGCTGATTACAGGACTACAGGGGATGAGTTAGGAGGAAAGACTAAAAGAGCTGAGCCTTAAGGAGATGAAGAGGAGACCTGAGTGAAGTGTTTAAAATGATGAAGGGAATGAGTCCAGTGGATCGAGACGGTGACTTTAAAATGAGTTCATCAAGAACACGGGGACACCGTTAGGGGTCAATTTCACACAAACATTAGGAAGTTTCTCTTTACACAAAGAACGATAGACACTTGGAATAAGCGACCAAGTAGTGTGGTGGGCAGGAGGACTTGAGGGACTTTCAGAACTCAACTTGATGTTTTTTTGGAAGAAATAAGTGGACAGGACTGGCGAGCTTTGTTGGACTGAATGGCCTGTTCTCATCTAGAATGTTCTAATGTTCTAATGTTCTGTCCTGGTGTCCATATAAACAGAAGGAACTCCAGTCTCTGTATGACATCTCGCCTGAAGAAGGGCCCTGAAAGCTGGCATATTGTAATCTTTTTCGTTCGCCATTAAAGGGGGTCACTTTGCTTGACTCCTCACTACATTCACAATGGCTAACAGGGCGCGACAGCCGAGTACTTCTTGTGACACAGAAATACAACACTTAAGTAGAACGTTTTAAATACATTGTGTATTAATAATATAGTAATGTATCACGAGATCGCTCACTGTACACCTCACTATCTGACCCACCAGTGTTCCCAAATCCCTAAACACACATGGAGTTGCTCCGTTATCAGCTGCCATTACGTTGACCCAAAGTCATATCGGCCATCTGGCCAAACAGAGCAACTCCATCTTCCACTTATCTGTGGACTGAACTTGTGAACTCTGCTGGTGTGAGTCTATTGAGTCTGTTGGCACAGGTGATCTCCTAAAGGACTTGATCACCATCATCATCATCATCATCTTACAATGTAAGAAGTATACGGCGGCCTTCTGCCCACCAGAGGCTTCATCTCTTATTTCCTTGGCTCATTCCATAACCTCACTTTGTGAATGTCGGTGGCCTCACAGATCACTTTAGAGAGAAGGTGCGGGTTTAGCCTTTAAGGTTTAACTCTTACATTGCTATTGATGACACTTTATGAGCTGAAAAGAACGAAGACTTTATCTACTTCTAGTTTGGATTTCTGTTTAAGTTTTATGATGACCGTTTAAAGATTTTTTTTTCTTAAATACTAGGGGGCTTCACTCCCCCCGTGTCTGGTTTTCCAGATACACACTTTTAAGAGTTTTTCTTTTCTTTGAATTGTTTCTATTTCATTAATTTCACTTTTATTTCTGAACTTCTGTACAAACAATATTTGGAATCTCGAGTCCCAATGTGCTGAATCTTTTAAACGAGGTCCGTGAGACGTGTGTTTAATGACTTTGTACCCTAATACAGGATAGCTCTGTCTGTTTGGAATTTCAGCACAGACAAAACGATCTTCTTCATCATCATCATCATCATCATCATCATCATCATCATCATCATCAGCAGTTAATCATTTTTCTTGCAAAGTAACCAATAAACACATGTGAGGTAAACTCTGTTTATGAAATTCTCATGAACTTCCAAGCCTTACAATATTTACATACTTCTGACATATCACCTGTGTCCATATCTCATATCTCTATTCGCCTTTTTGTTATTTCTCTGAGTAATAATTTCTCTTTCTTTGCACTAATGTGACGTTTACTCTCTTGTTTTGACACTGTCGTTTTTTTCTGCTGTCATATTCTGTGTCTCACTCTTCTGTGTTTCACGCCTATGTTTGATTTTTGAGTCTTTTGAATTCCAGTGGTCATGATCTCTAACCTGCTCTGCATGTGTTTGGCCCCCTTGTTTTTTAACCTCCTTATGATGTTGTACTTTGTTTTCTACTGTCTTTTATTTCTGACCTCACTTTGTCCTGCTTTTGTTTCAATGACACCAGGAGCCTCATGTATAAACAGTGCATAGGCACAGAAATGTTATGTTAAAACGTTTCCATGTTCAAATCCTGATGTATAAAACCTACACTTGGCGTAAAGCCACGCACTTTTCCATGTTAGCTCATATCCTGACATACGCAAGTTCTGTGCTCGATTTTGCAGACTGGCGGCACCCAGCGTCAAAGCAGTGCTACTGTTCCTGTGTGATTACACTTTCTTTTATAGATCCACATCCACGACAGTGGCTTTATAAATACACTGAAATTAACCGCATATCATTCATAAATTTAATGCATCCTATTGTACTTAACCTGTAACAACATACAGTGCATCCAGAAAGTATTCCCAGCGCTTCATCACTTTTTCCACATTTTGTTATGTTACAGCCTTATTCCAAATTGGATAAAATTCATTTTTTTCCTCAGAATTCTACACACAACACCCCATAATGACAACGTGAAAAAAGTTTATTTGAGGTTTTTGCAAATTTATTAAAAATTTCAACAGATAGTGTATCACAAACATTAGCACAGCTGTTACAAATCCCATATCAACTGGCATGTAACAAAGACATATGCATTGCATTTGTCATTCCAGCAGATGGCGCATCACAAATATTAACACTGTTTTTTATGAATTCCAAACCACATGTGATAATAAACAGAAATATTCATTGAATTTGTCATTCTAAAACAAGACACACCACAAACATTAACACTGCTTTTACAAATCCCATACCAACTGGCATATAAAAGAGAAATATACATTGGTTCTATCTATCTATCTATCTATCTATCTATCTATCTATCTATCTATCTATCTATCTATCTATCTATCTATCTATCTATCTATCTATCTATCTATCTATCTACCTATCTTTGTAAGTACGCCGTGTCTTACAGGAATCTCGTGTTCTTCGTCCCCGTGAGACACTCCTGGGTCAATCTCTTGGCACATAGTCTCATGTTTAAGGTCCCTGCGAGACGCTCCGTGGTCAATCTCTTTAGTCTCGTGGGTCTCTTAAGTGTCTTCCGTGATCTTACTGCTGTTTCTCTGCAGGATTTTTTTTATAATAGAGAGATTACAGCAACACAGAATCCTTCAGCATCTTCTGGAGGCAGAGAAGTTGTGTGCTGAGAATAATTCTGTCTTCAAAGGGCAAGTTTACGGGTGGAGTGCTGGCTCTGAGGCTAAGGATCTGCGCTGGTATCCAGAAGGTTGCCGGTTCGAATCCCCATCACTGACAAAAGAGATCCCACTCTGCTGGGCCCTTGAGCGAGACCCTTAACCTCTCATTGCTCCAGGGGGGCTCACTGTACGATGGCTGACCCTGCACTCTGACCCCAAGGGGTGTGCGAAAACTAACAAATTCCTAATACAAGAAAAGGTGAAATAAAGAACAAAAAAACAAAAACGGTTTTAAAAATCCAGAATCATTTAATAATAATTAATTTAATCACCTTACTCACTCCTGTGATAGAATTTTAAAACTATTTACCAACACATGTATTTATTTTTATGCAGTATGTCTCTGACGCTCCTTTAATATTCACAGGGACAACAATTGTGCATTAAAGTTAAAAACCAGGAAAACGTCTGAAAGTTTAACACCACCACTAGAAATTGATCAGCATTATAACTGCAGTGCAGAATAAAATGAAGAAAACACATTTCAAGACCGCTGCGGTGGGCTGGCGCCCTGCCCGGGGTTTGTTTCCTGCCTTGTGCCCCGTGTTGGCTCGGATTGGCTCCAGCAGACCCCCGTGACCCTGTAGTTAGGAGATAGCGGGTGGGATGATGGATGGATGGATGGATTTCAAGACAGACAGTGGAGGATGAAGGTCCCCACACATGCTGCTGTATTACCATACAAACAATTTTTAAAAGCGTTTTTGTTTTCCTTTTCTTTTACTCTTTTATTGACATGACTTTCATCATCTCTCATTTTGCAACATCATAAATTAATGTCATTAACGGAACTTTCCCTTTTATTGAAGGAGGTTCCAGAAATAATGTGACAATAGTTTTAAGTATTTTAAATGATAGAATTCACAATAATAGAACAACCACATGCATATTTAGTATGGTGTCTCCTTAATCTAAAAAAACATGTCCTCTTTCTTTAACTATCGAACCCTGAATCATAGGTGATAAAATTGATTTTTTTTTCATTCTAAAAAGAACTACGACAATAATAATATAAACAGATACTCGGATTTTTGCCTCATGATCGGACGAAGGCATATTAATAACGATTTTATCATCTTTTAGGATTACAGGGCTAATCAATCGCTGTGACGGCGGACAGACGCTGAATGTTGGGGGCGTGTCCTGGACGGCCGAGTCTCGCGCCTGCAGCTCACGTGCTCTGATTTTAACGCGCGTCATTGTGACTGAGCTCGTTGGGCTCGCGCGCCTTCTAATTTGCGCATGCTCCGTACAAGCACCGTTCTGCTAGGTTATTATAACTTTGAGAATGAGACTTAGATAGATAGATAGATACTTTATTAATCCCAGGGGGGAATTCACATACTCCAGCAGCAAAAATATTAAATTAAAGAGTAATAAAAAAAAATGCAGGTAAAAAACAGACAATAACTTGAATAATGTTCAACGTTTACCCCCTCTGGTGGAATTGAAGAGTCGCATAGTTTGGGGGAAGGAATGATCTTCTCAGTCTGTCAGTGGAGCAGGACAGTGACAGCAGAGACTTGATCGATAGTTAAATCAGAATCAAGGAACTTGAATTAATCTTTTTTTTTCAACCACAATAGAAAGCCTCGCTTTCGCAAGGCATCAAAAAATTCACAAAACTCTTTGATGCTCCTCTCCACGGAAATCTTTAGTAAAAGGCGAAAGATTTATACGAGCTGAAGAGAAGCCAGAGTGTTTCTACCGACAGCTCGTTCAGGTTGCTCCCCCCACGATTTTCACGACGTGACTGGCGGCCGGCGTCCCGGTGCTCGCACACGCGCAAGAAAAGGCTACGAACAAAAGTCACGACGTGGTGGTAGTTAAATTGTTTTCCGCTGTTAGACATATCAGCAACATTATAAAATGTAATAAACATGAAAGACGCGCCACGTTGGGCAGGGCAATGCATGCTGGGTATGCAAATCTCGCCCGTAACGCAGCCTATCACGATAGGGCTCAGTCATGACGTCATTTCGGTGACGTGAACGGCAGGTCGCCCGCCTCCCAGTCCTTTTGAAGCCGTGAAAGTCTTCAATGGCTGCGCTAATGACGTTTGATCTCCCAAGTTGTTTTTGTTCTTTTCTGGTTTTGCGTTTTTCATTCCGTCTTGTCGCGTAGCTCACGGAGGTGAAAACGAGCACACAGACATGGCTGGTTCTCCCTTCTCTGGCAGATTACTGTTTGGCTGATGTGACTTACAACATTTGTGTCACAATTCGTTTCATTTCTTTTACTTTTCCAATTGGAACTCAGGCATGTAGAGTGACTTGCTCAGGGTCACACAACGTCACTAGCAGGATTTGAACTCACCACCTCAGAGTTGCAGGTCCAAAGCCTCAGCAAATACTCCACATCACTCAGGAGATTGTCAGTCGGCCAACTTGCTCTTCCTCAGGTGTCCATGGGAGTCTGGTCCTGGTCCTGGTCTCCTCACATATAGCGTGCTCTGCCTGTCACTGCTGCCACGGCTTCTTCTTGTGCCCTTGGCGTGTTCTTCCTGTGTCTGTGTGGGTTGTGTGAAGTTGATCAGCTCTGTGCTTCATGGTGCCCTGGCGTCCCATGTGGTGTCATCTCTGCTCTATCTATCTATCTATCTATCTATCTATCTATCTATCTATCTATCTATCTATCTATCTATCTATCTATCTATCTATCTATTATATAGTGCCTTTCACATCTATCTATCTATCTATCTATCTATCTATCTATCTATCTATCTATCTATCTATCTATCTATCTGTGTCTAATATAGTGCCTTTCATATCTATCTATCTATCTATCTATCTATCTATCTATCTATCTATCTATCTATCTATCTATCTATCTATCTATCTATCTGTGTCTAATATAGTGCCTTTCATATCTATCTATCTATCTATCTATCTATCTATCTATCTATCTATCTATCTATCTATCTATCTATCTATCTATCTATCTATCTATCTATCTATTTTATAGCACCTTTCACATCTATCTATCTATCTATCTATCTATCTATCTATCTATCTATCTATCTATCTATCTATCTATTATATAGTGCCTTTCACATCTATCTATCTATCTATCAGCATTTGTTATGGCCACATAAAGCTGACAGCACATGATGGCCCATTGGCCTTTGATTTTTATTTTTATCATTTTTAATATTTTTCAAGTTACAAATTGCAATGATGTTGGATCTTCCCTGAGGACCTTGGAGAAGCTCTCATCATCCCAAAGACCCCGAGGTCACCTCCGTCTGTTAGCAGCTGTGCCAGTGTGATGAACGCACAAGCGGGTGTTTGCTGAACCCACTGGGTATCATACAGAAACCCCTCCAGCGGGTACGAGTAACAGCAGTAAGCAGAGGCGGCCCCCCCACTTCACTCCCTTTACCTTGAGAGGAGTTCTGACTGCGCAGTGAGACCCGGACACCGGACTGAGGACAGTGAAGTATTTAAGACCTCGGATTCACAATTAGAGAATGTCGAGTTGCAGCAACGTCTGCTCACAAGAAACACACGCTCTGGAGGGGATGGCTGCCACTTCAGGAAATAAGTCGGACTTGGGGTCTGTTAGTAGTTTTTATTTATTGGTTTTAATGTTTCTCTAAAGAAAACTGAATAAAACCTCAGTTACTACCAAAACAACACACCAGTTCCTTTAGTTCTCTATTTAAACCACAAGTCAGCTGTTTGTCTTTTGATGATGGTGACTTTCTACATCATTTTTCTTAAGTAAATATTACTGTAATTCTTTTAAATGAACACACTGAAAACTTAGCATAATGACAACATTCAGTGACACTGAGAATTTTGAGGATTATCTTTAAATTGGACTTTTTACCCACAATTCCTACTCACCACAGTTTTGTGTATGCAAATCACTCAATCTAGTGATCCACACAGCGCCGAGCGAATCTCACAAATGGTGCTGAGCAGCAGAAGACGACATCTGCTGAGCTTAACACAAATGTGAATGGATGTCCATTTGGGAGACGACCACAGTTTGGGTTAATTGGCTTTCAGTGATTCACTCGTGAGTGACAGTCCTCTGCTGTTTTGATAGTTTCATTTTATTTCACCACATCTGTCTCTTCTATGCTACACTTCATCATCATCATCATCATCGTTGTTGTTGTTCATGTCATTGTTGGACTGTGAAGACCGAACATCACAAGTATAATGTAAAACAATATAATGGGACATTCACTTGGAGTCTGAGTGTCACCCAGGGCCGTCTGCGGGTCACAGATTGTGCTGCGCTGAGTGCTGACAGAAACACCACAGAAACCTCCTTTTGTGCTCCGCTCCGGAAAAATCACTCGAACAAACTGAAGATGGGAATCTCTACAGGGGGCTGCAGTAATGTGCCCTGACCACTAGAGTGCACCCTAACCCTAACAGATGGCAGGTCTACCCGTCTCCAAAAGAGAGTCAAAGCAGCAGGCTGAGTGGGCAGTGCTGGAAATACGAGAGGCGGACATGTCTGTTGTGCTCATCATGTGGGGATTGGCCAAAAAAATGCCTTCCACCATCTTGATATTTCTGGTTTTAAAGTTTACCAGCCCAGTTTGGTGGCACCATGAGTCGAGCTAATTCTTGGTAGCAACAACCAATCAGATCGCTTTTCGCTACCAAGATTTTACCAGGAATTGAAGGCAAGGGGCCAATCGCAGCCTCTGTCACCTATGAAGAACTGACCAATCACAGCTTGTGTTGGCCACCAAAAACTGGGATGGACGGGCCTGCCTCCTGTCAATCAGTGGATTCTGCATTTATGTTTGAACTTTCTAGAAATGTTATTCTCGGTTTGTGGAGATAAATAACTTTAAGTAACAAATATATATCCATCAATCCATTATCCAACCTGCTATATCGTAACTACAGGGTCACGGGGGTCTGCTGAAGCCAATCCCAGCCAACACAGGACGCAAGGCAGGAAACAAACCCGGGCAGGGTGCCAGCCCACTGCAGGGCACACACACACACACACACACACACACACTAGGGACAATTTAGGATCGCCAATCCACCTCACCTGCATGTCTTTGGACTGTGGGAGGAAACCCACGCAGACACGGGGAGAACATGCAAACTGCACGCAGGGAGGACCTGGGAAGCGAACCCGGGTCTACTAACGGGAGGCAGTGGCACTACCCAGTGTGCCACTGTGCCGCCCCACAAATATATTTAGTTAGGCCCATAAATATTTGGACAGAGACTACTCTTTTCTAATTTTGGTTCTGTACATGACCACAATGAATTTGAAATGAAACAACTCAGATGCGGTTGAAGTGCAGACTTTCAGCTTTAATTCAGTGGGGTGAACAAAACGATTGCATAAAAATGTGAGGCAACTAAAGCATTTTATGACACAATCCCTTCATTTCAGGGGCTCAAAAGTAATTGGACAAATTAAATAATTGGAAATCAAATGTTCATTTCTAATACTTGATTGAAAACCCTTTGCTGGCAATGACAGCCTGAAGTCTTGAACTCCTGGACATCACCAGATGTTGGGTTTCCTCCTTTTTAATGCTCTGCCAGGCCTTTACTTTCAGTTGCTGTTTGTTTGTGGGCCTTTCTGTCTGAAGTTTAGTCTTCAACAAGTGAAATGCCTGCTCAGTTGGGTGAAGATCAGGTGACTGACTTGGCCATTCAAGAATTTTCCACTTCTTTGCTTTAATAAACTCCTGGGTTGCTTTGGCTGTGTGTTTTGGGTCATTGTCCATCTGTATCATGAATCAATGTGACTGCTGTATTTAGCTGGATTTGAGCAGACAGTATGTCTCTGAACACCTCAGAATTCATTCATCTGCTTCTGTCCTGTGTCACATCATCAATAAACACGAGTGTCCCAGTGCCACTGGCAGCCATCACACTGCCTCCCTCCACCATGTGTTACAGATGATGTGCTATGCTTTGGATAATGAGCTGTTCCACACCTTCTCCATATTTTTTCTTGCCATCATTCTGGTAGAGGTTGATCTTGGTTTCATCTGTCCAAAGAATGTTTTTCCAGAACTGTGCTGGCTTTTTTAGATGTTCTTTAGCAAAGTCCAATCTAGGCTTTCTATTCTTGAGGCTTATGAGTGGCTTGCACCTTGTAGTGCACCCTCTGGATTTACTTTCATGCAGTCTTCTCTTTATGGTAGACTTGGATATCGATACGCCTAACCCTGGAGAGTGTTGTTCACTTGGTTGGCTGATGTGAAGGGGTTTCTCTTCACCATGGAAATGATTCTGCAATCATCCACCACTGTTGTCTTCAGTGGACATCCAGGTCTTTTTGCGTTGCTGAGTTCACCAGTGCTTGCTTTCTTTCTCAGGATGGACCAAACTGTAGATTTTGCCACTTGTAATATTGGAGCAATTTCTCGGATGGGTTTTTTCTGTTTTCGCAGCTTAAGGATGGCTTCTGTCACCTGCATGGAGAGCTCCTTTGACCGCATGTTGTCTGTTCACAGCAAAATCTTCCACATGCAAGCACCACACCTCAATTCAACTCCAGGCCTTTTATCTGCTTAATTGATAATGACATAACGACGGACTTGCCCACACCTGCCCATGAAATAGCCAAAGAGTCAATTGTCCAATTACTTTTGAGCCCCTGAAATGAAGGGATTGTGTTCAAAAAATGCTTTAGTTGCCTCACATTTTTATGCAATCGTTTTGTTCACCCCACTGAATTAAAGCTGAAAGTCTGCACTTCAACTGCATCTGAATTGTTTCATTTAAAATTCATTGTGGTAATATACAGAACCAAAGTGAGAAAAAAGTGGTCTCTGTCCAAATATTTATGGACCTAACTGTATATTTATTTATTTAATTTTGCTACAAAACTGTCATAAACGTGTTGATTATTGTTGTGTAACCACCCTCTGATATGCCATAACCCACAGTAGGTGACATTTTATTTGTAATCTGGTAGTCTAACTGGATTATGAATGGATTTATAAATTTACATTCACATACATGTTTTTTAAAATGAATTTTTAAACATTCTTGATGAAGTTTATTACACTTAATAATAAAAATAATAATAATACATGTTATTTATATAGTGCCTTTCCCATGCTCAAGGCACTTATTAAATATGTGTGTGCAAAACATGTAAAGAGAGATATAATAATGTACAAATATAATAAATGTTGGTGAAGTGCATAGTCTTAGTTTCATTTTATAGGATGAGCTTTAAAAAGTAATAATAATAATAATATGAAGTGCTGTATAATTATAAAAATACAAATCATTGAAAGTGAAAACTTTTTTCTTTTCTTGACTTCATCTTTGCCAGTTTAATAACTCTTCCTCTTCTGCTTCTTCTTCTTCCTCTTCTTCTTTTAATTCATTGTTTAGGTGAGTTCATTTTTAACAACAACAACAACATTTATTTCTATAGCACATTTTCATACAAAATGGAGCTCAAAGTGCTTTACATAATAAAGAAAATAAAAATAAAAGACAAAGTAAGAAATTAAAATAAGGCAACATTAATTAACATAGAAAAGGAGTAAGGTCTGATGGCCAGGGAGGACAAAAAAAACAAAAATCCAGATAGCTGAAGAAAAAAATAAAATCTGCAAGGGGGGGCACAAGACCACGAGACCACCTGACCAGCCCCCTCTGGGCATTCTACCTCACATAAATGAAATAGTCCTCTGTGTATTTAAGGTTCTCACGGAGTCACTTGATGATGATGGTCATGCAGACTTCTGGCTTTTAATCATCCATCACTGTAGGAACATCACGGTGCTTTGAGTAGATGGTGGTGGCACAAGCACAGGGGACCACAAAGAAACCGGAAAAGGAAACAGAAGAGAGTATAGATAGATAGATAGATAGATAGATAGATAGATAGATAGATAGATAGATAGATAGATAGATAGATAGATAGATAGATAGATAGATAGATAGATAGATAGATAGATAGATAGATAGATAGATACTTTATTAATTCCCCTACTCCAGCAGCAGCATACTGATAATAAATAATATTAAATTAAAGATTGATAACAATGCAGGTATACAGACAGACAATAACTTTGTATAATGTTAAATGTTAACGTTTACCCCCCCAGGTGGAATTGAAGAGTCACATAGTGTGGTGTATGAACGATCTCCTCAGTCTGTCATTGGAGCAGGACGGTGACAGCAGTCTGTCGCTGAAGCTGCTCCTCTGTCTGGAGATGATCCTGTTCAGTGGATGCAGTGGATTCTCCATGATTGACAGGAGTCTGTTCAGCGCCCGTCACTCTGCCACAGATGTCAAACTGTCCAGCTCCATGCCAACAATAGAGCCTGCCTTCCTCACCAGTTTGTCCAGGTGTGAGGCGTCCCTCTTCTTTATGCTGCCTCACCAGCACACCACCGCGTAGAAGAGGGCGCTCGCCACAACTGTCTGATAGAACATCTGCAGCATCTTATTGCAGATGTTGAAGGACGCCAGCCTTCTAAGGAAGTATAGTTGGCTCTGTCCTCTCTTGCACAGATCATCAGTATTGGCAGTCCAGTCCAGTTTATCATCCAGCTGCACCCTCAGCACACAGTCACCTCTAGGGGTTAGTACAGGGGCAGGAGTACAGAGTAGGGGTTAGTAGAGATTTTAGAGCCACCTTGAATGGTTATTATAATGAATTGGATATACAGAGTATCAGGATTAAATTACAGTGAAGTTATGAGAAGACCATGTTACAGTAATGTGTTTTCAGCAGTTTTTTAAAGTGCTCCACTGTGTTAGCCTGGCGAATTCCTACTGGCAGGCTATTCCAGATTTTAGGTGCATAACAGCAGAAGGCCCCCCGCCTCACCATTTCTTTTAAGATTTGCTCTTGGAATTCTAAAGAGACACTCAGTTGAGGATCTGAGGCTACGATTTGGAATATAAGATATCAGACATTCCGATATATAAGATGGGGTGAGATTATTTAAGTCTTTATAAACCATAAGCAGTATTTTAAAGTCAATCCTGAATGACACAGGTAACCAGTGTAGTGACATCAGGACTGGGGTGATGTGCTTGGATTTTCTTTTCCTGGTTAGGATTCTAGCAGCTGCATTCTGCACTCGTTGTAACTGATTTATGTCTTTTTTGGGTAGTCCTGAGAGGAGTGCGTTACAGTAATCTAGCCGACTGAAAACAAACGCATGAACTAATTTCTCAGCATCTTTCAATGATATAAGAGGTCTAACTTTTGCTATGTTTCTTAAGTGAAAAAATGCTGTCCTAGTGATCTGATTAATATGTGATTTAAAATTCAGATTACAGTCAACGGTTACCCCTAAGTGTTTTACCTCCGTCTTGACTTTTAATCCTAATGTATCCAGTTTATTTCTGATAGCCTCATTGTATCCATTATTGCCAATCACTAAGATTTCATTTAACTGTTGTGAGAGGGTACAGCCCGGACACAGACAGGAGGACACGTCCTTGAGCATCACCACACGTTTATTTCCACTAATATATACCAGTCACTATGTGCACCGCCACCAAACACCCCCCACAGTCTCTCAGCAGTCCAGGCTTCTCTTGTAAGCCACCTCACTGTCCTTCTCACACTTCAGGCCTCTCCTCACCACCTCATTCACCTCCTCACCCGACTCCAGCCTTGATTGTCAGGAGGGAGACCTTTTGATAGGCAGCCGAATGCCAACCACACCCAGGACCCTTGTGACACTGTAAAGACAGACGGACCCCTGTATGTGTGTTTACGTACTACAGAAGACCCCTGGACAGCCTTTCTGGTATATGAAGACCAATAATTGTTAATTAATGAATGGCTGCAGTACAGATATCAGACATACATCTACAGTACATATAGAAACAAAGGACTGCTATGTTGTGTGATGATGATCCTCACTGACTTCACAAGTTGTTCCCATCGATGCCAATACTGAATTCAGTGTTGACCCCCCGACCTCACAATCTGAACACCCAGAACTCAAACAACTTGGAAACCAAATGATAAATCCAAGCACCTTTTGCCCCGTGATGTGAATGGCAGCACGTTGTCGGTGTGTTTGTGTGAACGTCGGGCCTCCCGTACGCTTTGTCGTGTCAGAAGCTCTTTAGTGAAAGTATCTCGTGGGATTTTTGCTGCTAATTTGATGTTTTGTGTTATTTTTTGATGTAATAACAACTTTGTGTATTTGCCAAAGTGTAATGAGGAATATACGAGGAAGAGGAAAGCTGTTAGAGCTACCATTTGTACTTTGATTAATTTACATTGTTATCCATCCATCCATCCATTTTCCTGCCCGCTGAATCCGAACAGAGGGTCACGGGGGTCTGCAGGAGCCAATCCCAGTCAACACAGGGCACAAGGCAGGAACCAATCCTGGGCAGGGTGCCAACCCACCGCAGTACATTGTTATTCAAATATTATTCTTATTTGTTAATATTTCACCTTAAAATGCAGCGTATTTACTGTTAAAATCATTTCGAAAATTCAAGTTGGTGGGACACAGGAATGGATTGATTCAGTTTCTATTATTTAAAAGAGGAAAAACTTTCTGGAAGTCAAACAAGTTCTGGAACAGATGAAGTTTGGAGCCCAAGGTGTCAGTGTGATGACAATTCTGTGTTAACATCGATGTTATTACACTCTCTGACGAGTCTGATCAGGCGTACGGCTCTGGTCCTGGTGGGCCGCAGTGGCTGCAGGTTTTCATTCTCACCATCTTCTTCATCAGTGAGCCGTTTTTGCTGCTAATTCATTTCTTTTTCTTTAGTTTAAATGAACTTGACTCAGGCCCCTGAGCTGTTTCTCTTAATGAGACACAAAACGAGCCGCCACATGCCCAGCTCACCTGTGCCCACCACAAGATCTGAAAATAAAGAAAGGTGAGGGTCTCAGTGAGTTTGAACTCTCAGGTCACCAAAACATTTGGAAAATTCAAATTTGGGAATGAGAGCAACAGCAAGCCGTGGAATTAAGTAATGACTTTAATTAACAGCAAGAATCGGCTCCTCATTAAGAAACTGGCTGGAGTTTGAAATCCCAGTTTAGCTGCTCACCTGTCGGCTCGTCTCACGTCTCATTTCTGTTTGGCTGCCAATTAATGAAGAAAAGGGAAAAGGAGATCATTAGCAATGAAAACTGGGCTGGGAATGAAAACCTGCAGCCACTACGGCCCACCAGGACCAGAGTAGGGGACCCCTGCAGAAGAGTGGCCCCTGTTCAAGAAGGAGCTGAAATGGTGCCGATGGATGAGCCTGATTACTGATTTGACTTGTTAGACAGTTATGTGCCTTTCATTAATTCTTCTTCTTCTTTTGGCTGCTCCCATTAGGGCTCACCACAGTGGATCATCTTCTTCCATATCTTCCTGTCCTCGTCATCTTGTTCTGTTACACCCATCACCTGCATGTCCTCTGTCACCACATCCATAAACCTTCTCTTAGGCTTTCCTCTTTTCCTTACCATCCTTCTCCCAGTATACCCAGCATCTCTCCTCTGCATATGTCCAAACCAACACCATCTCACCTCTCTGACTTGGTCTCCAACCTGAGCTGACCCTCTAATGTCCTCATTTCTAATCCTGTCCATCCTCGTCACACCCAGTGCAAATCTTAACATCTTTTAACTCTGCCACCTCCAGCTCTGTCCCCTGTGCCACTGTCTCCAGCCCATGTAACATAGCTGGTCTCACTACTGCCCTGTCACTCTTGCTGATCCCCGTCTGTCACCAGTCACTCCTGACACTCGTCTCCACGCTGCCTGCACTCTCTGTTCTTATTGAAGGTGTTGATCTCCACCTTACAGTATGTGGGGCCTGTGAACTTCTTATTTGTCTCAAAGTCTTAATTTACAGAAGTGATTAACAAGGTAGTGTGTGTAAATAAATTAATACAGTAAATAAAAAAAATAATGAATTAATACATTAAAATAAATAAATAAATAAATTGGTACTTGTCTGTGAATGAATGTGAATGATTTTCCCTGCAAATGGACTGGCGCTGTGCTTAGAAAAGGTATATATGTGTGTGTGTGTGTGTGTGTGTGTGTGTGTGGATCACTAACCTAGGGGGGTGTGTTTGTGTCGGGGGTCTTGTCCAGTTTACTAGCACACACACACACAGAGGTTTTAGGTGAAGTATATAAACATTTCCCTTTGCAATATTTCCAAATATTTTTTTTTACCTGCTTCAAATTATTAATTAAATGTCCACATCAACTAGACCAGGGGTGGGCAAACGGTGGTCCTGGAGGGTCTCAGTGGCCGCAGGTTATTTTCATTCCAACCCATTTGCTTCATTAGAAACCAATCCTCACCAATCTCAGACCGTATTTAATTGTATGGCTTGTTAGTCTACAATCTGTGAAGTGCCTTGAGCTTGGGAAAGGCGCTACATAAGTAAATGTATCATTAATGTTAGCTTCTTATTTTGAAGATTTGAAACCTTAAACTGATCATTTTCAGTCTGTCCCACTTTTCTATGCAGTGTTTTATTAAATCAAATCATAACGTGCGTGATGGACACACACAGATGTAAAAGGACACAAGCGAGATGGACAACTGCTGGCTGCTTTGTCATCTTATAGCTAATAAGGAGCCATTAAAACACGGAGTGTCGCTGGTTCAGATTTCAATAAGCAGTTAAAGGTGGAGAAACCTTAACAAGCAAGACCACCAAAATGAAGCATCAAAATCTCACTGGAGCAATAAGGGGCTTCATCAGCACGAATCGACTTGTCATTAAGAAACTGGGCTGGAACACCAAACCTGCAGCCACTGTGGCCCACCGGGACCGGACTGCTGTGTACGTCAATCCACACAAACAGGAGGATGAGCACCGGGAGTCACGTCTGCATTGTTCTTTGTATTGTCCGCTGACAGCCTGCTGAAGGCGCGCAATAAGTACGTGAAGCGCCGTATCATTCTCATTATTATTATTACCATTATTGTCATTATTATTATCATTATTAATGTCATTATTATTATTATTATTATTGTCATTATTATTATTCTTATTATTATCATCATTAATGTCATTATTATTATTATTATTGTCATTATTATTCTTATTATTGTAATTATTATCATTATTGTCATTATTATTATTCTTATTATCATTATTGTCATTATTCTTCTTCTTATTATTATTGTCATTATTATTATTACCATTACTGTCATTATCATTATTCTTATTATCATCCATCCATCCAATTATCCAACCTGCTGAATCTGAACACAGGGTCACGGGGGTCTGCTGGAGCCAATCCCAGCCAACACAGGGCACAAGGCAGGAACCAATCCCGGGCAGGGTGCCAACCCACCGCAGTCTTATTATCATTATTGTCATTCTTCTTCTTATTATTGTCATTATTATTCTTATTATTATCATTGTTGTCGTTATTATTACTATTATTGTCATTATTATTTTTATTATTATCATCATTATTGTCATTATTATTCTTATTATCATTATTATTATTCTTATTATCATTATTGTCATTATTCTTCTTCTTATTATTGTCATTATCATTACTATTCTTCTTCTTCTTCTTGTTTGTTGTAATCCTGACTCAATACAATGGCCAGGCAGTTTGTTTGTGTGATCTTCTTCTTCTTCTTCTTCTTCTTCCGCTGCTCCTTTGACAAATCAGTCGTTCATTAAAGGGTTTTGTTTTATCAACAAAGCAATGCAGGATTCACAGCAGCGCTCACTGATGAGAAAGTTTATTTTGAATTTATTTTCTTTCATTCAGCAAAGTGCCGTGAGCAGGATTTGAACCCGGGTCCCTGCAGTAATTTGTGGCAGATCATCTCTCAAAAACTCACAGCTAAACCTCCACTCACAGGCGCGGTGACATCCTTAGGGCAGAGTGGTGGCTCTGAGGAGACCAGGGATCTGTGCCAGACATTAGAAGGTTGCCAGTTTGAATCCCATAATGCCGTTGGCCCCTGAGCCAGGCCTGGTGGGTGTGACATTAATTAAGCAAGTCCTCCAGCTCGGGGTTGGTGGCAGGATTGGTACTCGCAGTGCTCCAGTGTGGTGCTGTGGTGTCGCCTGTTGCCATCTGGGCGGTTCATCATATGGTGGGGTCATCAGTGCATGCTGCCAACCCCTCTCTCTCTCCAGTTTGACAGAAAACCCACCCATCTTACGGCCCTACTGGTGGCACTGGGAGGAGGACGTGAGGGTCGAGGATATGTAACTGGTAATACGGTGGGCACAGCCTTGACAGACAGGTTTGCATGGCGGCTGTGGCTTCTCTCGGCCACCCCTTGGAGGCGCCAGCGCTGGCCAGGGTAGACAATGGAAGAGAATATTCAGGGGGAGACGTGACAGGACAGACACTTGGAAGTGAGAGAATGGGACGGGGATGAGTTAGGAAGACAAGAGAACAGCAGCATGAAGCCATCAGGAGAAGAAGGAGCCTGACAAACAGCCAAATGGAGGAGACGACCCCAAGAAGCACAGAAGTCGGAGACTCGAGGAACAAAAGTGACGAGGGGACAGAAGACAAACTCTGCCACGGGCTTCAACAACACGCGTATGGCAGCCGTGATGTGACAGGAGTGGCAGACCCCACAAAGTCCTGGAAACGGGGAGCTGAATGGCGTCAAGTGACTGAAGAGAAAGGAGCCTCCGCTTGTAATGGATGGGTTACAGGGGGTGGCATCCCTGCCAGGATGAACTTCCTTTCCTAAACTGGCATGGGAGGTCCCAAGGGGCAAATAGGCAAGAAGAGTGGCAGGGCATTGCCAGCCTTAGCCAGGAGGCTCTCAGAAGATGGCAGCATTAAAGTGGGTACTCTGGCACCCTAGAAGGAAAGGGGGGGGGGCAGCTTATCAGGGTTAAATGTCTGTGATACGCCATCTGTTGGAATGACAAATGCAACACGCTTCATTGTAAAAGATTAGGGTCCAAGTGGAAGCTCTGCGCTGGCGTCCAGAAGGCACCAGAAGGGTCCTACTCCGCTGGGCACTTGACCAAGACTCTTACCCTGAAAATCGCTCCATTGTCACCTGTGCAATGGCCGACCCCATGCTCCGACCTCCAAAGGACATGTAAAAAGTGAGCTTCCCCTGAGGAATTAAGAAAGAATATGAAATAAACATAATAAATAAACCTGCAAAGGTCAGCGCCAAGGTCGGTGTGTGGACCCCTTTGATTCTGTTATGTCTGAGACTGGCATCACATTTGAAATAAATTAACAATGACTTTATTTAAATGCACACACAGACACGCACACAGGTATCAAAGTAATGGACAAATTCTGAAATTATACATCAGAGCCCCCTCAGTGCCACCAGTGCCACACTCTCAACAATCGAGTCACTTCATCGGGTTCAAAATGCCCATCACTGCCACCCAGTAGGAGAGCTCTGCACAGACTTTTGGACCTTCTTTCTGTGTCTGGGCACCATCGATGGCAAGCATAACCCGATCAGACCATCGCTGGGAGCTGGCAGTGCCTACTGCAGGTACAAGCGGGCACATTCAACTGTTGTCATGGCTGCATGCGGTGCTCTGGACTGCTTCACACTGGTGGATCTGGGGACATAAGGCCATAAAAGTGACGGTGGCATCTCCATGGCGAGTGGCTTTGGCTCGTTGGGGGTGTGCAGGTGATGTCACTGTGCCAGGCACAGACTTGACTTTCCCACTTCACATAACTCAGAGGAGTCCACAAGGAGGGCAGTGTCCGCCTTTGCCATGTTACACATCTGAAGTTTAAAAGTTGTGCCAAATTGTGGTGCCCCCCCCCCCCCAGAGTGTACCAAGTTGTCACATCCTCAAGGCTCACTGTAGAGCAGCAGGTCTACTACAACTACTGTCATTCCTGGGCAAGAAGACTCATTGAGAATGCACTGGGCATGCTGGGCATCCCTTTTCAGCCAGCCAGTTGAATGCCAACCCCAGAGTGCTGGGCACATCCTGAAGGCAGGTGCGGCTCTGCTTAACTTCCTCACGTGCCCACCCTGATGCGGCCAACCCAGGCTGCACAAGATACATTCCTGTCAGTTAGTCAGATGGCACCAGGGGAGTGGAGGTGGCATGCGGATGGGGACAGCGACTCTCTTGATCCCTGGCAGCACTCAACACAAGGCCAAACCTGAGAGCAGACCCCTGGTGGAGGGGAGTGGCAGAGTGCCATGGCAGGTGGCCGTCATTAGCAGGGGTCTTCTTTTATGAATCCTGCAGTGAACTTGTGGCCGTCGTCCTTCTCGATGCCCACTGTGCCCCCTGTGGATAGTCAGGCCAAGCAATCAATACAAGCATACAGTGCAGCAGGTCTGTGAACAATTATTATCATAAATGAATGATAAACTAGAAAGGTTATCATCTTCATCATCATTAGCATTATTATTATTACTATTATCATTATTATCTTCATCATCATCATCATCATTATTATTACCATTATCATTATTATCTTCATCATCATCATTATTAGCATTATCATTATTATTAGCATTATTATCTTCATCATCATCATCATTAGCATTATTATTATTATTACTATTATCATTATCTTCATCATCATCATCAGCATTATTATTATTATTACTATTAATATCAACATCATCATTAGCATTATTATTATTATTACTATCTTCATCATCATCATCATCATTATTATTATCATTATCATTATTATCTTCATCATCATCATTAGCATTTTTATTACCATTATCATTATTATCTTCATCATCATCATTATTATTATTATCATTATTATCATCATCATCATCATCTTCATTACTTTTATAAATCAACCACAGATAAACATAGAGCCGATCTCAAGAGTGTTTAGACAGACAGTGTGAGGGGTCACTGACCAGGCTGGTGGTCCCCGAGCTCCTTGTGCTTCTTGTAGAGCAGCTGATGGATTTCAAATTTGGCGTCCATCCGGTCCTTGGGGGGCAGCTGCAGCAACATGGAGGCCACCACCCTGCCGAAGGAGGCCTCCTCGTTTTCTTGCTCCTTCTCGCCGTCCAGTTGCTGCAGCCGCTGCTGAAGCCTCCTCAGTAGGCTCCCCTGCAGGTCGTCGCTGGGCGGCTCCTTCCTTTTTGAGGGATGAGGAGGCTCCGAACAAGAGGAGGAGGAAGACGGGGAAGAAGATGGCGCAGACAACGTGGGCGGTGGACTCGCTCGGTCAGCGGGCTTTGGTGTGGCGAGGGAGGCTTCGTCGACGTCTGCCGGGCCGCCCTTCACGTTCAGCACAAGACAATCGCTGGGCTCCTTGACCTGAAAGACATCAACGGCAAAATACGCCAATTCACTTGGAATGTCTGATTGGATGAAATGACACACTCAGCAATCCGGGACTCGGACATCGCTGACATCCTGGGCCGACCTGGGATGGACCTCCCAGCTTAAAGTCACCAGTCCCAGCACCGCATGAACCGAGACGAGCCCCCCTGTGACCATCAGAACAGGCCGTCCGTAACTGAAGACCAACTGAAGAAGCTCCAGGAGTGGACGGAGGTCTTAAGACCTGTGCTGGCCACCTCTGTGGTGTCACCCGTCACTAAGGACACAAAACAGTGCCACTTGAGTGGAAAGCACCCGGCAGTGTAAGGTGGGCACCTCAGGACTACAGAGCGGTGGCACTTTCACCTCCCATCATGCAGACTGCTCCAGGACTATAGGGGTCCGCCTGTGGCAGACCACCTGAACCCTCTGCAGTCTGCCTACTGGGCAAACACCGGAGTGGAGGCTGCAATTATCTGGCAACTCACTGAGGATTCTGCTGTTTGAGGTGGGTGAGCCTGTGGCATACTGATAATGGACCACCTGTCGGGCGGACCACCCATCTGTGAGACTTAAGGACTGTGTGAGCCACGTAAGGAGCTGGCCTGTCGTCTTCTCTCTTCACACTCGTGGACTACAAGCACAAGAGCGGGTCACGTCACTCGCTGACCTTCTCAGAGGGTTCTGCACTTATGGTACGGGGGTCTATCGATAAGGGGGGGGGGTCTCTGAGAATTGTCTGCAACTCAACATCAGCAAAACCAAACAAGTGCTTAGTGACTTTCACCCTGCCACTGTGGTCACTGTGAGGATGTGGAGGTGGTACTTGGGGGGTCCGCATCAGTGACAGGCTGGACTGGGGCACAGGGGGCCAGCAGAAGAAAGGGCAGAGCGGAGTGTTAGAGCGACATCTTCTACAACTCTGTGATGGCCAGGGTCCGGTGCTGGGCTGGTGACATCACAAAGGAGAGGACCACCGAATCAACAAGCTAATTAAACGGGCAGGCTCAGGTGTGGACCCCCTTGATGTAGATGTGCCATTCTGACCAATGTGGCACGTCCTCGCTCTGACACACCGACACTGAGGACTTGCTTTGTGGGCCTTAATAACTCACAGACCCCTGGCTTCTACAATGTCATGTAAGCCCCCATTCCAGTCCCAGACGTCAGATTAGTGGTCCTGAGAAACTGGAAAAACAAACAGCGAGCAGCCCAGCTAGCCGGCCGTGCGGACCCTACAGGACGTCGCAGTCTGCGTGTGGCGCTGCCCTCGGCCCCCCTGCACTTCTCATGGCACCACAATCTTGAGGGTTTGACACATTAAAGGTGCCGTGTGTCACGGAGTCCGATGACATTTTAAGAGTGACGAGTAACACAAGGCACGTCTGACTGAAGTGAAGGAATCCCCACGTCGTCCCTCCTCAGCGCTCGTGTTTCTCTGCCGCTCCAACACAGGGTTCGGCTGCAGAGCCAAGCAGAAAGGAGCAGGGGGGCCTGCAGACCACCAACAGGAATCTCTACAGAAGTTCAGTCGGAATCCTCGAGCTGCTGAAACACTGCGGCCATCCTTGGGGGGCATCAAGTTGGCTACTGATTCAGAAGTTCTGGCCCACCTTAAATTCAGTTTGGTGATGCATGTGATTTACTTCACCGCACACCAAGGACTAAACTTGGGCTCCGTGCCCCCTTTCTGATGACGTTTCACTTGTGACTCGCTTAAGGCAGACCACCGGCGACTCAACAAGCCACACTGACACGCCGGTGAGCTCAAAACACGGCGACGTCGACAAACGGCCGAGCGAAACGCCGCCGAGCGCAAACACGGCCAGTCGAGCTGACGCTTCACTTACGAGGCGCTTCCACAGGCGGCGCCCTCGTCTCCGCTTAGACATCGAGAAGAAGGAGCTCAACGACGCAAAAAACATCCACCGGGCCGGGGGGGGGCAATTAGAACAAGGACATCTGCCAGAGAGAGAACTTGGGGAGAAAACATGGAGAGCAGTGCGAGTCTGAAGTGACTGGGAAACGCGTGAACACTGGAATAACACTGAGAGAGAGAAAGAAAGAAAGAAAGAAAGAAAGAAAGAAAGAAAGAAAGAAAGAAAGAAAGAAAGAAAGAAAGAAAGAAGCAGCCAAATTCATGAATGAATAAACAAACAAACAAATATGGAGATAAATAAACAAATTAATACATAAACAAGTCACCAAATAAATAAATGGCCAAACAAATAAATAACTAAATAAACAAATAAGTAAATAGCTAAATAAATAAATAAACAAATAGTTAAATAAATAAATAAGTAGCTAAACAAATAAACAAAAAATAAACAAGTAACCAAATCAACAAACAAACAAATAAAAATAAACTGATAAATAAACAAATAAATAAATAAGTACCCAATGAATGAATAAACAAACAAATAAATAAAATTAGCTAAATAAATAAATATGTGGATAAATAAAAAATAAATAAATACATTAACAAGTAACTAAATAAATAAACTAATAAATAAATAAATAAATAAATAAATAAATAAATAAGCAAATGAATAAGTAACCAAATGAGCAAACAAATAAATAGCTAAATAAACAAACAAGTAGCTAAACAAATAAGCAAACAAATACACAAGTAGCCAAATGAATGACTAAACAAACAAATGCATAATTAAACACAGTTTGTTCATTCATTCGTTAATTCACACTCACTGTATGTACGTTAATGAACTTGCAGGTATTTTTACTTCGGTTGAATGAGTTACTTGTCCCTTTTTTTTTGTTTTACTTGTCCCTTTTCTTTGCTTGTGACCCGCGTGTTCCTTTCAACGTGTCCCCACAGTGCCCGCCCGCCCGCCCTTCTTTCCTTTGCTCTGCACGCTCGCCCGGCTCATCAACAGAAGTTTATCGATTTCTGAAATATTCCTAAAGATGATCTGAGCCAGCAGGAGGACTCACCTGAGCGTCCGCCTCACTTTTTTTGACCGTCTCCCCAAAAAGTGACCGGCGTGCAGCAGACATGACTACGAAATCCTTAGCTGCCATCTGGTTAGAGGCTCATGTGGCCCCCACAGTTGCGTTATTCGTATTCATGTTAAGCAGGAGCCTCTGAGGGCGATAAACTGACTTCTCTGCCCTGAAGCAGCGTTGACATCTCAGGTCTGTGCGAATAAACCAACAGAGTCTCACTGCAGACCTCCAGAGCTCCACTTCGTCCAGCAGGTTGTCACTTTATGGTATACGTCACCGATGACACCTGCCTACACTATGGTGGGCCATCTGACACAAATTGAAGTAACACAGGTGACAAAAACCTGCAATCCAATTGGCTGTCCAGCTGAGCTACTGAAGTGGCGGAGGTCTGCAGCTGGACATGTGAACACACGGAAGGACACACAAACACACACGTGTGTCAACAAGCACTGCGGGGTCTCCTTAATGCCAACGAGAATGTGCCTTTACAGTGCCTGGCAGGCCCTCAGGTGCTTCATCCCAACTTAAATTTTCTTTCTTTCTTTCTTTCTTTCTTTCTTTCTTTCTTTCTTTCTTTCTTGTGTGTGTTCAGACCACAGTGTGTGTTTATTTAATGAACTTCTTTAAAAGGTCAGATTTTCGTACTAATAAAAGTTTTTAAATGAGTGGGCATGAAACCCAACAAAAGCAGCTGCAGGTCTGCATTCGAGCCGAGCTGACCACAGGGTTGACCACACGGACTGCTGATCAAACGAAAGCCTGCTCTGGGCACCTTACTGTGGGCACAGGGATTTGGCTTTTATTATTCTTATTATTAAATAACCCCCAGCTTTAAAAGTGACAATTAGTATACAGCGGTGAAGTGGCCCAACAGGTCCGCAAGCGTTTAAGAAGCCAATACCCCCGACCCTCACCCACCTGCCTCGCGAAGTTGGACTCCTCGTCGCGGTGTTTGATGTGCTCGGAAAGGAAGCTGAGCATCGACACGATCGGCGGGAGGCACGGATTCCAGCTGCCCACGCAAGCCTTCCCCCGAAGTTTCTTCTTGGCTTTCACGTATCGATCCCGCAGGTATTTCCACTTCTGCCGGCACACGCGTTCGTCCTCGCCGAGGGTCTGGGCGATTTCACGCCACGAATTTATGCACATTTGGCTGTCCCTGTACGCCTTCAGTGTCGGGTTATAGAGGTGCGGGTAGCGGCGGATCACTTCGCACAGTTGCTCCTCGAACGAGCCCATGGCGGGGATCCGGTCGGGCGCAGACGCCGTCAATGCGCCCAGGCGCGCACAGCATCGCGCGCGCTCAGAAGATTCTGGAGGCACGCGGTCGCCGACGGGAGGGTCCGCGCGCCAGGACTGCGCACCCTAGCGGACCCTGCCGGTGACGCGGACGCGCTCAGTTCGGAGGGCGCCGAGTCGTCTTGTTCTGCGCGTGTCTTTGTGCAGCGCGCCCCTCCTTCCAACCGTTGTGATGACGTCACTCGCAGGAGCGCGGCCAAGTCCTCCGCTCTGAATGGCTCGCGTCGGGGCCTTCATTAGCATACCCAGCATGCATGGCGGCCGCACCACAAGGTGTATGCTTTAACTTTATTTATTTTTCCAACGTCGCTGTTTGCTTTTTTCAATCTGGGAACAATGTGAACGTCTCGATTTTATGACTCTCGTTCGTTTCCTTCGCCTGCACGTGCGCGAGAAGCGGGACACCGCCAGTCAGTCACGTCGTAAAGATCGTGGGGGGAGCAACCCGCACAAGCAATCGGTAGAAACACTCTGGCTTCTCTTCAGCTCGTATAAATCTTTCGCCTTTTACTAAAGATTTCCGTGGAGAGGAGCATCAAAGAGTTTTACGAATTTTTTGATGCCTTGCGAAAGCGAGGCTTTCTGTTGTGGTCAAAAATCAGAATTTGTATTGTTAGTTTATAAGGTTGTGTCACGTGTTTCTTTTAATCCCGTTAAGCGCACCTTTCTTGTGTAACGTTATGATAAGAACGCTAGTGTACGTCCCGGAGAAAAAGTCTGACACACACCGTCTCTGCCATCTTTCTATAGCGCCTTTTAAACTGGATGAGCGGTAATAACGGAACTCGCTTAACACACGGACGGGTAACGGAGGACGAGATTAGAGTTCTGACATAACTTGTAATGTAAGCCCATTTGAATGAGTCCGCCATTGTAGTCGAGCTGCCGTGTGGAGACTTGACTTGACTTGGCGACGTCTGTGCCTTCTGAGGCATGGGCGTCATGGTGCTGGAGGGTAATGATTACCCAGGACCCCCAGGAGGGGGTCTCTCGAAGTCTGCAATGAAAAGTTTTTGTTTTGAGTGCCAGGTGTGCACAGAGAATGCTTATGTGTAGGGCCCAGAGTTCTGTGCTACACCTCTGTCTGAGGAGAACAATAGTAACAAGAATATATTTAGAATATTTATCATTGTCAGTTATTAATAATGATACCTATTATTATTGTCGTTGTTGCTGGATTATTACATATGTTGTGCCCTGTACTTTTTTGTCATGGGGGGTGGAGCCTACCCCAGCTGCACGGAGTGCAAGGCAGGAACAACCCCTGGACAAGGACACCAGTCCATGACTGGACCAAACACACACACACACACACCAGGGCCAATTTAGACTCGCCCATTCACCTAACTTGCATTAGTTACAAGACAATGGAATAAGAATGATCATATTAAACATATAATGGGTTTTATATTTATATATAATTAATCGGATATTTATAGATAATTGTTTAAACATAAATTAACAAACAATAATATTAGTGCTACAATTATATGCACACACACGTATACATACATAGTTATTAAAACTGATATATTTGTGATGCGGGCCCCCACCCCTGGACTATCCATATATGATGAAAACTGAATGGAAAGAATTCAGTAAAGGGAACTGAAATGCCCCTCACTGCTTATATAGGCCAGTATTAATTATATATATATATATATATATATATATATATATATATATATATATATATATATATATATATATATATATGTGTGTGTGCACACAGTACTAAAAACTCAAAGCACAAAGCCCCCGTTTCTTATTCAAATCTTCCACTGATGTCCTTTTTCGTTCGCGTCTCCAATTTTAACTTCTGCGCGAGTACAGCGCCCCCTTCCTGCTGCTCAGCACACCAGGCGCTGTGGCTCTTGTGATGGCGGGTGGGTGTTGTACAGTTTCGCTAGCAGGTGTAAAGTAACTCGGCATAAATCAGCGTCCATCCCCACAAAAGGCAGGAGGCGACACTCGTAAGGACACCCGACTCGCTGCGTTAAGAGTCTCCTTCTGTCGGTGCGGCCGTGCGCGGCTATCAGGAGGAATGTGCGGCTTTTCCGCCAAGGGGGCGTTACCTTATGCAAATAGGCGCACTTTATGCAGACGTGGAATTCTCTTTAATAATAACAAATAAAACATTTTATTTATATAGCGCCTTTCCCATGCTCATGGCACTTACAGAATTTAAGAAAGAACGGCAGGGTATACAGCATATATAGCATTGTACAAACCAGATAAATAAATAAAGAAGATTATGACAGTGAATTTAAAATCTTTCAATGTGATTTACGGCAACGCGTGAATTATTCGTAAAAGAGTCGGCCTCGTTCAAACGGTGAATTGGCCGTGCTTACATGTAAATGTGCTCGCATCCATTTATTTAATTTCATTACATTTTATTTACCGGCTCTTTTGACTGTCGCGGTTGGGTGAATGGGCCTCAGACTTGTCCCTTTGCCTCAGCTGGCATCATGAAGGCTCGTGTAGTTTAACGGGCCAACCCTGCTACCTGCTGGGCTTCCTCACGTTGGAGTTTTAGGACCCCCCAGCCGCCTTATACCCCCCCCCCCCCACTATAATTTTGGCTACCATGCCCGATTGTTGACTCTTTCAGAGTATAAGCGCGCATTAAACTGACTGAAGATGAAAAGGACACTTTGCGAAAAGCCACTGACGTCCCTTTAGTGAAGTCCGAGCGAAATCACTCACCCCCGCGCTAAAATGACAGTAAACAACAGCATTTATTTTTGGAGCACATTTTCATACAAACAACTTTACAAAATGCCAGTCATAATGAAATTCAAATGAAACCAAATCAAGAAAAGTAATGCATAAATAATATGCAAAAAATAAGCAAATAAATAACCGCACACACATACACTTGACAGAAAGACAGAGTCCCTAAATAAAGAACGTCCGCAAACTCGGAAGGCGCCGTGCGGGGACGTCAATGCCGAGCAGAGGGCTGCGCGTCCACGTGACCGGCCGGCACGAATCATGCGAGACCTCGAAGGCGTGCGAGCGCGGAGTAGCGGTGTCTAATGTTAGGAATATAGGAAGTAGGAATATAGCGTTTAATTTTGGTAGTGATGTCTCTCGGTGCCCATTGGCAATTCTGATTGTTACTTTTTCTCTTGTCGTTGTCCTCTCTGTCACTTCCTGCTTCGTTTCTTTGGAATTCCGCGCGTGAAATATCGCCGGCCATTCGACAGATGGCGCTGTGGTTAAGGAGCAAAGCAAAGTCCGGGACACTCCATATAAGTATACAGAAAAACGGCCTAACGACAAACTGGCTCCGTGATTGGTCGAAGGTGTCCTGCTTACGTCACTGGCCGGCAGGCTCGCTGCGTTTTTCTTCAATCGATTCGCGCGAGCGGCGCACAGCAATGGCACCGAGTGGCCTTGGGCAGACATTTCCGTGAAAAAGAAAAGAAAACGGCAATAAAATCATCAGCTCTTTATTTCTTTCTTTCTTTCTTTCTTTCTTTAAAATTGAAAGCAGACAAAAGGCACGATCGTGTCTCCTGCAGTGCGACCACCAAACCCAACTGTCCTAACTTTGTGCCAAGAGTGGACAGTCCGTGTCCCCCGTCTAGCTACCATCTGTTTGAACTTCATGGGCACGTCAGAGATAAGAAAGAGATGAACGGCTTTCTTTAATAAAGCGCCATGACAAATGTGGAGGGCCGTCCGTTTTCACTCCATGTGGTACACTGTAAAAAGTAGTGTGTTAAAATTACTTAAAAAAAATAAGGCAACAAATTACAAGCAATATTTTTGAGTAGATTTACTCTACTGAACTATTGAGTAAACTTAATATATTAATTTACTCAAATTTACCTAAAATAAATGAGTTTGACTAAATATAAGTAGTAGCAAAAATAAGTTTTTTTACTCAGATTTTCATTTGAGTTACACAAAAAAAATAAGTAATAATCCAACATTCTGTGCTCCACAGTAATGACTATAACAAACAAATAATAAAATTGCATATATCTTGATTTATTCAAACATACCCAGATAGTCAAACAAACTGAGTTATATTTTCAAATTTAAACATTTGATACTTGAGCACCAGGAACCTTTGCCAGAAATCTCTTTTGAAATTAAACAAACTTTTATCTTTAAGGAGATTGCACGACTTTTTAAAATTTCTTCAATTTTCTGTGTATTAACCACTGTTTTGGTAATAGATGTTTAGCAACTTTAACGTTATAATATGCTACACCAATCCCTCTCCCACTTGGACAGAGGCAGTGGTGCTGTAAGAATTATGTTTCTAGACTTCTCTAGCGCCTTCAACACAATCCAACCTCTGCTCCTTAGGGACAAGCTGACAGAGATAGGAGTAGACTCATACCTGGTGGCATGGATCGTGGACTATCTTAAAGACAGACCTCAGTATGTGCGTCTCGGGAACTGCACGTCTGACATTGTGGTCAGCAACACAGGAGCGCCACAAGGGACTGTACTTTCTCCGGTCCTGTTCAGCCTATGTACATCAGACTTCCAATACAACTCGGAGTCCTGCCACGTGCAAAAGTTCGCTGATGACACTGCTATTGTGGGCTGTATCAGGAATGTTAACATTCAACATTATACATAGTTATTGTCTGTTTTTCTGTTTTTCACCTGCATTGTTATCATTCTTTAATTTAATATTATTTATTGTATCAGTATGCTGCTGCTGAAGAATGTGAATTTCCCATTGGGATTAATAAAGTATCTATCTATCTATCTATCTATCTATCTATCTATCTATCTATCTATCTATCTATCTATCTATCTATCTATCTATCTATCTATCTATCTATCTATCTATCTATCTATCTATCTATCTATCTATCTATCTATCTATCTAATATGGCAAATTTATCTTTCCATCCTCCTAAAACCAATAAATTCAATGATACATTAAATTGGTGTTGATTAGTTGAACATTTCAGTGAAAAAACTATCCATTAAACTTAACATTCTTTTTCAAATTGAACATAAGAAAAATGACAAAATGGATATCTTAATATCCAAAGAATCATCCTAAATAACACAATTACTACCAAACTTGTATTAGAAGTGCCCGAATGGCCCACAATTTTCCACAACCACTAGCAGAGCTTATCTGGCTAATCAGAAAAATCAAAAATCCCTTGAAACCCCAAATGTAATGTAATTTAAGAAAAACTGGGGTCTTGGTAGATCTTGATAGGGTCTGCCACTGTACAGTTGTAAGACAGGTTTCTTTATCTAATTAAAAACTATGTCAACTTGATTAAATGGAGCAGGACTTTGTGTCAACAAAAATTTTAAGCAGCATTTTCTTGAAGTACCCTGTGATATAAAATCACACATACACATTTCAGAAGAGAACACATTTCAGACATTTTGAATGAAATAATCCTATTGCACAACTCTTTATAACAAAATAAGAGTATTACTTCTCCATAAGCACATTAATGTTAATTGGTGCTGAACTGGGCACAGAAGTCATAACAAAGGCAAGAAATAGTCAATACAATACTTTTAGACTAAAAGTTTGTTCTTAAGAGCCTGCACTTTGGAGGAGAGCTTTGAATTGTCCAGATTCAAAAAGAGCTTCTGAAACACCTCACAAGTATATTTAAGCTCTTTTGGGTCGCTGAGGTTTAGTGCATAAGTCAAACCTAGAAGTATGGAGGAAGCCTTGGCCACACTTCCAAGATTAGTCCTAACCTGGGTACCCTCCAGGACAATGCCGACGTCCTCTGGCCTTTCACCCTCTTTGATCACATATATTTTCATCACATGCTGGGTGAGGTCCTGCAGTATACTGGTTCTTTCAGCATCCTATATAAAAAAAAAAAAAATCAGGAACCAGCTTTTGTAAATGTGTGAAAATAAAATGGGACATCTTCATTTTAAATTGACATACTGTAATTAATATAAGGATGCACAATATTCAATAATATTCAATGGTTCATTAAGTTTCCATACTTGCCAGCTGAATACACAGTGGTTTATCTTCAGTTTAAGGTACAACATATATTTTATATGTTGCCGGTTAGAAGGAGCTATTATACTGTAATGGAAAACAGCAAACTACTATGTACAATCCCCAGTGATCCCACAGCTTTCAACTTACTTGGTAGTATTTAATGAGGTCATCTACTTTCTCACCCAGATAATCAGCCAAACAACATAAAACCACTTCTCGCTTCCTCTCAATGGGAGAATTGTTTGAAATCTACAATAAGACAGAATATTTAACTCAATTACATGCTATTCAGTTTTTACAAACTGACACTACATTTTATAAAGAACTAGTGAATGAGAAACAAATATATACACCTCATATTTTCCTATTGGACTAAATACATATTTTGTTATTTGCTATTTTATTCATATAGTCAATTAGAAAACAAACTATACAATTTTTAACAGAAAAGATTTTCTTTTTTCAGATTTTTGATGCAAAAAGCATTTTTATATTTTGTGATTTTAGGTAAGTTTTAAGTCAGTCAGTCATTTCCCAACCTGCTATATCCCAACACAGGGTCACGGGGGTTTGATGGAGCCAATCCCAGCCAGCACAGGGTGCAAGGCAGGAAACAAACCCAGGGCAGGGTGCCAGCCCACCGCAGGGCACACACACACACTCACCAAGCACACACTAGGGACAATTTAGGATCGCCAGTGCATCTAACCTGCATGACTTTGGACTGTGGGAGGAAACCCATGCAGACACGGGGAGAACACGCAAACTCCTAAATTTTAAGTAAATCTTTCAAAGTGTTTAAGTTAAGAGTACCTGATGAAGTTTTGTCATTTGGATCTGTAATCTTTGTCCAAGTGCTCCTCCCTTGCTATGAAACATGAATAATAATTTTGGAGTATATTGGTCCAACATCAGCATAAATGATGGTTCTAAACGTAGAGTTGTGATCCTCTGAAATTCTTCATTGAGCTGAAAGACAGAGAATAACCATTTACCCTAGCAGTATTAAGAGGAGAAACTAATGCTGGACAGGGTGCCAGCTGGCACAGTAATAAACATACAAATAAATAAATATAAAACTGTGTGCATAAGTAAGTCTCACATGTCATTCAAGAAATGTAATCTAACATTTATGGCATAATATATCCCTACTTATCATGAAGAGGACTATATTTACTCAATAGCTCATAGACACTAATGTGACAAAAGGAACTTTAACTGAAGTATATAAAGTCTATGAGATTCCTTATGAACAGTAAGTGCTGTTTCAGTACTAATGACTAACCTCATCTGTATCAAAAAGAGCAGGCCATCTCTCTTTAACATCTTGAACACTGGGGCACAGGTTAACAACTTCATTTCTTCTTTGTGCGAATGTTTTTGCCATTTTATCTTTCCTTACAGAGTTGTTGTTCTTCTTTTGTGTTTCATTCAGTAATTGTATTCTCTCTTCCTCCATGCTTTCCTCATTTTCTCCTGCAGGGTAAGGTGGCAGGTAGTTGACCTTCGCTTTTCTTGCTTTTTTAATATTTTTTGCTGACTTTCTGTCTTCAGGATGTTTCTGTTTGAGAGAATCGCAGGTGACCTCTGGAAAGCCGAAGGCTCTCAGCTTAATTCTAAAGTTGCCCATCTTGTATTTGATACTGGTCTGCCAGCCATAATACCCAGAATAAGAGCCAGGCTCTTTTAAACAAGGGTGTCTTCTTATAAGAGCTTCTGCAACTGCAGAAATCTGTGCTGCTGTTGGATATGCTGTGTATGTATGAATGCACTGCGCCAATTTTTCTAGTATGTCTGTTTTCACTTTTGGCATAGTCAAGAGTGTGCCATCCTTCATATAAGCCTCATTTGCCCTTTCAAGTACTATCTCTGTTTCAGGGGCAAAACATGGGATTTTGAAATCCTTTGGCCATGGTAATCTGTCTTGAGTACTTCTTGAAGGCAATTCAACAGTATCTTGTGAGGTTGTTGAAGCCGTATCATCAGAGATATTGTTGATTTTTTCTTCTGGGGAATATACATTCAGAATTATGGGAGCAAGTTGCACAACTTTTATGGTGTCTTTGTGCTTAATTTGGTTAGTGGAAATTAGGGAGAAGTAGTCTGGAAATTCAGAGTCTAGATATTGAATGCTGAAATCCCCCGTTAATCCAAATTCTTCTTTTACTGCGATATTCAGTTCTTCCACTGTAGCTGGTATTCCAGTGGGAAATGTTAACTTTGTGATATCATGATCAAAGATCACTCTAAGCGCTGCAGGCTCCATATCACCTATGAACCTAAAAGTTATGAAAATAGAAATGATTAAAGACATGTGTATCCTAAACTTTTTTAGGGACAGTTTACATACAGATGTACAAGATCAGCATGTTTAGGTACTGTGTTTGAATTGTGAGGATCTTATAATGGGTGTTCTGTACTCAGAAAATTTACAATCTTACTAAAAACTGCTCAAAAATAAATAAGACAAATTAAATGTTTTACAATTGTATGTCAGGAAAATATACTCAAACCAAAAAAGCAGTTACTATAAGTATGACCTATTTTATTGCACTGGCTAAAATCTGCAGCAAATGTAACGTTTCAGAGTAACCATTCGCTTTCCTGCCACATTATAAGCTGTCAGCGAGATTCTGTGGCTCCACAAGAATTATTTTACCAGAATATTCAAGCTGATATGACCTAACATGCTCCTGATACCAGGCATTCAGAGTCTTCACAATGAAGCTGATATTATTTTCAGAGACAAGTATCTGAACTATTTCTACAAAATCAGGAAGACCTCCAGTACAGCCATATGGCGAGATCATTCCAGAAGTGTATCTTGTCCTATAGTGGGATACGGCATTGGATAAGTTAACAGGTGATAATGTCGACGATTTTCTTATTGCTTTCTGTATGTCTACATGTAGCATTTGTAAAGGAGTTGTTGATACTTTAGTAACACACACTTCAGGTGTCAACACATTTGCATGGACGTGGTAGGCCATCATTAACTGATGCTTCATTGATAATGACAGCAATACATTTTTGAAATTGTTAGTATGCCTTACTACTTGCTTAAAAAACCTACGTTTGGCCTCAAAACGCATTGTCCACAAACCAACTAAAGGACCAAAGGCTTCTATCATTCCAGGGTAGTGTCCTAGAAAATGATGCTTGGGGGTCAACTGCTGATGAGGAAATAATTCTAAAAATCTACAGCGATGTTCAGATATTTTAGAATCAAGATAAGCTATACTTTCCTCATTGTGGACAGGGACCACTACTAGCTCAACTATCTCCTTTAAGATCATTCGAATCTGCCATGCTGGCTCATCTGAAGACACTTTTGATCCCATAATAAAGGGCAAAAACCTTATTAAGGCCCAGTTCTCATGTGCATTTCCACCAATATTTTTTCAGTTGGCAAAATTTAATGGGATTGACTGGAGTGAATTTGTTTTATCATTCCACTTAAAAGGAAAAAGTTTGATTGCATCATTAAATTCAATTACAGTAAAGTATTTCTTCTGGAGGAGAACGGTAAGGCACAATGCAAATTCCAATGGATTTATGCCTTCAAAAAGATCATGTAGCACATCAGGTGGGTGGCCACGGACACAATGAAAATGATTTAGTTTTTCTGTCAGTGGGCATGCTCTTTTAACACCAAATGAATGTAGCAAGGTAGGATTTTCCTTTACAGCTTGAATATGAACAGTATAAGTTCCCTTTGTACGACGTGAAAAAGCTCCTGAACGCACTTCTTTTTGATGATATTCCTGACGAAGACCAAGGCAGAATCTACATACATAGGACCAGAGAAACTTTCAACAAGCCCACTAATTGAATGAGCACCAAGATTGTCTGCTACAACACAATGCACAGCTCCTTTGACATTTCTACCAAAACCTGAAACATAAACCCCTTCCTGCTCCGAGACAGACAAATCTTTTAAAAGTGGTTTCAGAACTGCTTCATAGCCAAATGTTTTCACATCTTCAGCCATGCACAGAAGAGCTACGTTTATTGATGTTAAAGTACAGTGGTGTGAAAAACTATTTGCCCCCTTCCTGATTTCTTATTCTTTTGCATGTTTGTCACACAAAATGTTTCTGATCATCAAACACATTTAACCATTAGTCAAATATAACACAAGTAAACACAAAATGCAGTTTTTAAATGATGGTGTTTATTATTTAGGGAGAAAAAAAAATCCAAACCTACATGGCCCTGTGTGAAAAAGTAATTGCCCCCTTGTTAAAAAATAACCTAACTGTGGTGTATCACACCTGAGTTCAATTTCCGTAGCCACCCCCAGGCCTGATTACTGCCACACCTGTTTCAATCAAGAAATCACTTAAATAGGAGCTGCCTGACACAGAGAAGTAGACCAAAAGCACCTCAAAAGCTAGACATCATGCCAAAATCCAAAGAAATTCAGGAACAAATGAGAACAGAAGTAATTGAGATCTATCAGTCTGGTAAAGGTTATAAAGCCATTTCTAAAGCTTTGGGACTCCAGCGAACCACAGTGAGAGCCATTATCCACAAATGGCAAAAACATGGAACAGTGGTGAACCTTCCCAGGAGTGGCCGGCCGACCAAAATTACCCCAAGAGTGCAGAGACGACTCATCCGAGAGGTCACAAAAGACCCCAGGACAACGTCTAAAGAACTGCAGGCCTCACTTGCCTCAATTAAGGTCAGTGTTCACGACTCCACCATAAGAAGAGAGACTGGGCAAAAACGGCCTGCATGGCAGATTTCCAAGACGCAAACCACTGTTAAGCAAAAAGAACACTAGGGCTCGTCTCAATTTTGCTAAGAAACATCTCAATGATTGCCAAGACTTTTGGGAAAATACCTTGTGGACTGATGAGACAAAAGTTGAACTTTTTGGAAGGCAAATGTCCCGTTACATCTGGCGTAAAAGGAACACAGCATTTAAGAAAAAGAACATCATACCAACAGTAAAATATGGTGGTGGTAGTGTGATGGTCTGGGGTTGTTTTGCTGCTTCAGGACCTGGAAGGCTTGCTGTGATAGATGGAACCCTGAATTCTACTGTCTACCAAAAAATCCTGAAGGAGAATGTCCGGCCATCTGTTCGTCAACTCAAGCTGAAGCGATCTTGGGTGCTGCAACAGGACAATGACCCAAAACACACCAGCAAATCCACCTCTGAATGGCTGAAGAAAAACAAAATGAAGACTTTGGAGTGGCCTAGTCAAAGTCCTGACCTGAATCCAATTGAGATGCTATGGCATGACCTTAAAAAGGCGGTTCATGCTAGAAAACCCTCAAATAAAGCTGAATTACAACAATTTTGCAAAGATGAGTGGGCCAAAATTCCTCCAGAGCGCTGTAAAAGACTCATTGCAAGTTATCGCAAACGCTTGATTGCAGTTATTGCTGCTAAGGGTGGCCCAACCAGTTATTAGGTTCAGGGGGCAATTACTTTTTCACACAGGGCCATGTAGGTTTGGATTTTTTTTTCTCCCTAAATAATAAAAACCACCATTTACAAACTGCATTTTGTGTTTACTTGTGTTATATTTGACTAATGGTTAAATGTGTTTGATGATCAGAAACATTTTGTGTGACAAACATGCAAAAGAATAAGAAATCAGGAAGGGGGCAAATAGTTTTTCACACCACTGTAGATCGCAATTCTGATGGAACATTTGCCAAAACCCAGTACACACTTGTTATTTTATGTTTCTTCCGAGAAGTTCCAAGTGGGTTACACACTTCAAAATCATCAATATAAAGAATAGTAGACATTTTTAACTCTTCTCCAATATAAAAATAATTTTCCTTGAAATTTCTGCCATCATAAAACGATTCAAACTTTGAAGACGTACTTAAACGTTTTTTTTAATATATCTTCGGTAAGACCTTTATTATTCATGACTAGCTGTAAATTTTGAAGAAAAGGTGCATACTGAAAGCTTCTGTTCTCACTAGCACTGAGGATGTACTCTACTGGCTCAACAACTTGTAAATGCTCCCTAAAATACTGTCTTCTTTTAAATGCAGAGGAAAGGAGACCATCTTCTCCAAATGCCTTGCTAATGGGATTGAGTGCACATAATTCTTCTACTATTGTTGTGATACTATCTTCATCAAGGGTGCATTTATTCTTTTGCAAGTTTGATACAACAATGTTTCTTGTAATTTGAACTGATGCTGAACTTGATATAAACTGCAGTTCATCCACTAAATCATGAATACATTTGGTGGAAAATTATAGATACTTTCTAACTTCAGCAACAGAAGGCCAATCTTCTGCAAAACACAATCTGATGCATCTTTCTGATTAATACAATATAAACTTGGGCCTTCATTGTCTTTATCTTCTGAAACAAAAAAGGCATTTATATTTGGCTGAACGCTAGCTTGGTTATTGTAGATGTTAATCACATCTTCCTTAAAATCTTTAAATAAATGTGGATTATGCTTTCTGCTTTTATGAGTGACAAATGTTCCATATATATTTGTCCTGAAATTACATCCATCAAAAACACATTCCACCGTTTCATTGCTTTTTAGATGTTTTCCAATATGTTGAAAGTACTCCTTCTCTGAGGAAAAATGAGCACCGCAAACTTTGCAAGTAAAAGAAAGTGGCACTCCAGGCCCTATGGGTGTTTCTGCTACGTGGTATCTTGAGAAATGTGTGCGAAGGGCGTTCCATGTTTTAAAAGAGCAAAGGCAATTGAAATGCAGACAAGGTCAATGACTTCCATGTGCTAATGTCCCATGATGTGGCCTGTAATGCTTCAGGAGATCTCCTCTTTTGGGTAATATGAGTGTGCACATCTCACATGGCCACCTCATGATCTTACACCTATGATAAAACAGGCACAGCCAACTTAATAACCCCATGATAAAACAATGAGTAACAGACAACAACAGCCATTTTACACTGATAATCAAGTCAAGTTATTCATTCAGAAAATGACTTCAATCTAATTTGTAAGCATACATGAGAAGCTATAGCATTAGAAAATGCAAAAAAAAAAAAATCAAAACTATGAACAGATGCACCTTACTAATAATTAATGGTAATCACAGCACTTTAACAGAAAAAAAACAAAACAAATTGAAGGTGTTCTGACTGATAACCTACAGACTTATTGACAGAAAATAAGCCAACTTCATAGAATTTTAAAAAATGACTATAAATTCAAAAGTATTAGGTAATAAAATAATGGTGGCTATATTTAAAATTATTTTAAATTAAATCAAATATCTGTGGATGAAGTGTAACTAATGCAAATTTAGATTTGTTTAAGGCAGGAGAAAGTAAAATCTTTATAATTAAAAATGATTCAAATGATTCTTGGGTACAGGCGTGTCTTGATAATATTTTTTGCTTATATGAATGCATTATATTAAAATCATTCAGTTAATTATCCAAATAATGTACTGAAGTGGGAGTGAAGAACTAATTGACCAAATATTACTTTCTTATATATTTAGAATTATACTGCAAGGCTTGACATTTCTTACAGTGACCTTTACATGAAAACTCTTGTGGTGAAACTAGAAATAGATAACAAAAATAAATATATAAGTATATTAAGAAAGAGATTTTTTGCAAGCAACAAACAACGAGACGCTAGTAATTCATTATGACAATCGCCACGGCATAGCCTCTAACATTCTAACCTTCAAGTGAAAAGAAGGTTTTTTTTTGCTTACTTATACAAAAAGTATTTCTAAATTACGTAATGCCCCTGGAATGAGAGGCACACGGCAAAGAAAAGGAGAGCGTGAAGTGAGTGAAATCCTGTGGCCTGTGCCACTCTTCAGACAATTCCTGCATTTACGCAAGCATAAACGGTTAAATGAAGGCCCGCATTTTTCAGTGAAAATCATGAAATAAAATAGGACGTAGGAAATCATCGCGAAAAAAATAACCAGAAAATACACGACCTGTGCAGAACACGAATTAAATAAGAGGTCAAATAAAACTGTGACGGTTAGGCAAACATTTTTTAATGTTTATTTACAGGCCATAGTTTAGGACAAACGCCATATCGTTCTCAAACTTATCTCAAAGTGCTATTTTCTTTTTCTGTGTAAAATGGTAATTTTAAACAATAACAAATATATATGAACATACGTAGCTATCCGAGAAATATGTTTGCTTTTTAAAGGAAACTAACGAGGAAGGTTGTTAAAAAGACGCTCCACCCATAAAGACGCTTTACACATAAAGGGAAAAGGTTTGATGAAAACAACAACAAGTGCTTACATGTGTAACTAACCAAATGAAATATTCATTACAGGATTGAAATGCTTTAGACTTACACATTCGTAGTAAAAACACTCTTGTTATGAATAAATGTTAGAGCTGAATGCGTTGTTGTTGAGACATCGAGTGAGCGCAAGTGCAGGATCATTAAATTTAACTTAACTTAAATGTGTTAAATTCACAGTACAGTTTTTTACTTTGAATAAGTTATAAAAAAGGTTTAAATTTAAAAAAAAATAATAAGTCACATTTATTCTTGATTTTTTTTATTAAATTAGAATTAAATAATCAATAAAAAGGGTAAAAGTCGTTTTTTTTAATTAAAGTAACAATTTTTTTGCTTATAGTTAGCTAATTTTTTTTAATTATTTTTCACACATGCAAGATTTATTTTTTACAGTGTAGACGACGCTTTAGTTGTGTTTTACAGAAACTCAACACAAAACGCAAATGAATAAATTCATAAATAATCACAAGCAAATACACAGTGGAAATGATCAAAAAGAAAGAAAGCCTTTGACTGGGCGAAAGGACGTTTGGGATTTCCATCCATCCATTATTATAAACCTGCTTATTCCAAGTGGGGCAGCCGGAGCCACCCCATGAAGCATTGGGCGTGGGGCAGGAACAGTGCCAGGATGTGGCGCCAGTCCATCACAGGGTGGACACGCAGACAAACCCGAGGGGCCGATTCAGGGCGGATGTGATCCGATATCGAGAGTGCTCGTCATGCTGTTTGTGATGGGCTGCTGCCCACCCGGCTTGATACCAGCGTACAGTTCAAAAGCCAACATCTGTGATGGCATGGAGGTGCATTAGTGCACATGGCACACCTGGGGAGGCACCCTTAAGGTGAGTTTGGAAGAACACACGCTGACATCCAGCACAACTGTGCCAAACCGCACGCTGCATGCATTCCAACAGCATGGCGCCTCAGTAGCAGAGTCCAGGTGCTAAAGTCGCCCACCAGCCATCCAAACTTGTCACTCGCTGATGCAGCAAACTTTATGAAAGCCAATACTTGGGTCATTCGCCACACTTTTGGCCACGACTGTATTAGATATTAACCTGAGCTGGTAAACTTGTAACCTCAAAGTGGAGATCAGAGACAGAAAATGAAGTCTTTGACGAGGTACGGCACCCCGCCACCATCTCACTACAGCACATCATATGAAGAGAATCATACAGGGCAGCTCTGCCATGTCAACGAGTGTGCCACTTAATTAACGTGAAGGCCTCAAGTAAGAAGCACAGCCTGCCCTGCCAGTTTGGGCTCACACCGCTCTCCTGTCTCTGGGACATCACCAGTAACACCAGTGCTGTTTCAGAAGAGTGGCTCAACACCGAGAGGTGCGTCGTGTCGTGTTAGGAGAGGGGCATCTGAACCACTTGGGAAAGCAGACGTCTCCGTGTTACCTGAGTGAGGGCAGCGAGACAAGGAAACACAGTTAGTTACTTTATGCCACTACTCCCACCTTTTAAACTGGGTGGGTGTGGCGGGCGGCCAGGTTGCCCCTTCTACTTATGTTCCAGGGGTGTCTCGGTACCTACCCCAGGATACTTGGTAGCAGCCTCCCTGGCTGAGGATGGTGCATCAGTTTCCCACAGGGAGATCTGGAGTGGGATCTGTAGTTGGGATCTGGGGTGGCCACCAGTGGGTGGACGACTCTACAGTCCCGCCCGGAAGTGCAATCAGAAACAGGTGATCAAGCACTTCCGGGTGGGCCATAAGAAGGGCCAGCAACCACCACTCAGGAGCCGGAGTCGGGTGATGGAGGATGAGGTTGCCAGGGAGGAGTGGTGGTGCCACTGTTGTGTTTTACTTGTGCGTCAGTGTGAGTCTGTGCCAGGTCGGGCGCAATATAGCGCCTTTTATCACAGTGGGTTTCTTGTTGTTGTTCTTCTTCTTTCAGCTGCTCCCGACAGGGGTTGCCACAGCAGGTCATCTTCTTCCATCTCTTCCTGTCCTCTGTCACTCTCATCACCTGCATGTCCCCTCTCACCACATCCATAAACCTTCTCTTAGCCCTTCCTCTTCTTCTCTTCCCTGGCAGCTCTACCCTTAGCACCCTTCTCCCAATTTACTCCGCGTCTCTCCAGACCAACGCAATCTCACCTCTCTGACTTTGTTCCCAAGCCGTCCCACCTGAGCTGACCCTCTAATGTCCTCATTTCTAATCCTGTCAATCCTCATCACACCCAATGCACATCTTTGCATCTTGAACTCTGCCACCTCCAGCTCTGTCTCCTGTGTCACCATCACCATCTATCACAGCTGGTCCCACTCCATCCTGTAGACTTTCCCTGTCACTCTTAATGGTACCCGTCTGTCACAAGTCACTCCTGACACTCTTCTTCTCCCTGCCTGCACTCTCCTCTTCACTTCTCTTCCAAATTGTACTATCAAATGTCATAGTAAAGATCAACCTGCTTTGTGATGCTGGCATGGCCTCCTTGTGCCCGTGTGCCACCTTCTGCAATTCCTGCAGAAGCTGTCTCCTAAGCAGCTCGATGGCCCAGGTGTCCCCTTCCTCCAGTTTGGGTTTGGTGTGTGAAGTGCCAACATGTATGAAAACAACTTTAAAGAGGAAGATGAAGGAAGTCACCTGGGGGGTAGAAGAGTGCTGTGAGCAACTGAGAATTTGCCTCCCTCTGATTTTGTCCTGAATTTTAGACAAAATGGAATATTCCATAAAAGGAGCCAAAGGAAACAAATTGTCCATCCATCCATCCATCCATCCATCCATCCATCCATCCATTCATCCATCCATCACAGGGCAGCTGTAGCCTAACCCAGCAAGCAGTGGGCACAAGGCAGGAACAATTCCTGGATGGAGTGCCCGTCTGTCACGGGGCACACAACGTCATCTCTAAGTGGCTCCTCCATATAGCGAAGTCATAAAGTTCCTCGACTCCCATGTGAAAAAGTAATTGCCCCCTCAGGCTCTCACTCAGACCGCTGACCAAAGGTCACTGATGGGTCAACTCGATGGACTGGACAAGGCCAGACCTGTCGAATCCAAGTCATGTCATAGACACCCACCCTCGCCATGAGTGAAGCTGGCACCACAAAGACATGTGGCATCAATCAAATGAGATGCAAGAAGAGATCAGCAATAGAGCCATCAACACTTACCAGTCAGATGTGGGTGACAAAGCCAATTACTGAGACTCCACAGTCAGAGCCACCATCTCAAAATGGAGGACAACTGTCACAATGACCCCAAGTGACAACTCCTTCAAGAAGTCCCAGAGGATCCCACAGGAATATCCACAGAGCTTCAGGTGTCTCCAGCGTCAGTCATGACTTCACAATTAAAGACTAATGGGATTTGTGGGACACGAGTGGGGCAGGAACCTCAGCAGTGGAAAGAAACCTGGGGATGATCTCTAAGACTTGAGAGAAAAGGCAAAGGTTGAGGTCTTTGAGCCACAGCAGCCCACCATGTACGAATAACATCTTTGATGTTGTTGACCCCGCGTCTCTTTACAGACCAGAAAACAGCCAAGTGTCCGATGGTCGCCCTCTGTGCTTTAGAGTTGCCCAGAGTGGTGAATCTGACTGAAGGGCACTTTACCAACGCTCCCCCCCAATTCAGGGTCAGTTAAATCTCTACTGTGGTCCATTGTCCATCATACCAATACTGATGCTCTGTGTAAGAAAGGACAGAGCCGACTATACTTCCTTAGAAGGCTGGCGTCCTTCAACATCTGCAATAAGATGCTGCAGATGTTCTACCAGACGGTTGTGGCGAGCGCCCTCTTCTACGTAGTGGTGTGCTGGGGAGGCAGCATAAAGAAGAAAGACGCCTCACACCTGGACAAACTGGTGAGGAAGGCAGGCTCTATTCTTGGCATGGAGCTGGACAGTTTGACATCCGTGGCAGAGCGACGGGCGCTGAGCAGGCTCCTGTCAATCATGGAGAATCCACTGCATACACTGAACAGGATCATCTCCAGACAGAGGAGCAGCTTCAGAGACAGACTGCTGTCACCGTCCTGCTCCACGGACAGACTGAGGAGATCGTTCCTCCACCACACTATGCGACTCTTCAATTCCACCTTGGGGGGTAAACGTTAACATTATACAAAGTTATTGTCTGTCTGTATACCTGCATTGTTATCAATCTTTAATTTAATATTGTTATTATCAGTATGCTGCTGCTGGAGTAGGGGAATTAATAAAGTATCTATCTATCTATCTATCTATCTATCTATCTATCTATCTATCTATCTATCTATCTATCTATCTATCTATCTATCTATCTATCTATCTATCTATCTATCTATCTATCTATCTATCTATCTATCTATGTTATATAGCGCCTTTCACATCTATCTATCTATCTATCTATTATATAGCACCTTTCATATCTAGCTATCTATCTATCTATCCATCATTGCACCTGAAGTCGTGGAGCGGCCCAATAATTAGGGACACCTTAATGTCACGCCTCACCCTCCCTCATTGCACAGGACATGTCACCTGACAAGCACTCGGGTCTACAAGGCCACAGGGCTGGCACATCAAATAATTGTGCGCACTGTGCCACATGCCCTGAGGACCCCCCACCCAGACCGAGTCATCCTGCACAATGGCTGGGCACCCAGACGCCTCCCCAGGTCGCCCCACCCTGACCACCCGATTCAAATGACTTGGAGATGTGAAGCAACTGCATGTGCTGGTCCAGTAGGTGTCAGTGTGCACCCAGAGGATGGCAGTCCAACTGAAAGGCTGACTGGGACATGAGGAGTGGGTTTGAAACTCTAATGGTGGATCCCTTACCAGACTGGGTGCTACGCTAACAAGACCGTTCCTTGGATCACCGGAGTCTCCTGGCACTAAAAACAAGTTGTACTTTATAACAAGCAAACAGTAGACAGGAATGGAAAATCAAACAGCAATAAATAATAAATGAGAAAGACAAGCTCAGCAGATGTCGTCTTCTGCTGCTCAGCACCATTTGCAGTTTTCTCCGGCTGCAGGTTGAAGACTCTGCCTT
>NC_041394.2:1309678-1387178 GCF_900747795.2 Erpetoichthys calabaricus
ATGGCCTTGGAACCCCTGCAGATTTATCTTGTTTGTTTGTGTTTTTTTTTTTTTTTTGTCCTTCCCGGCCATCGGAGATCACTTTATCCTTTGTGACTTAGCATCACCGAATCTTATTTTTATATTTGTCTTTCTTCACCTTGTAAAGAACTTTGAGCTGCGTCATTTGTATAAAAATGTGCAACAGAAAGAAATGGTGGTGTTGTTGTTGTTAAGGCCACATGGAATATCTCATAAGACAGACCCTAACAAGATGTTAACATCCATCCATCTATCCATTTTCCAACCCGCTGAATCCGAACACAGGGTCACGGGGGTCCGCTGGAGCCAATTCCAGCCAACACAGGGCACAAGGCAGGAACCAATCCCGGGCAGGGTGCCAACCCACCGCAGGACACAAGACGTTAACAATAATAATAAATTGCATTATTATAACAAAACTTTGAGCAATTCCCTTCTAGTCCCTTCTCCCCTCAAAAACAGTCTCCTTGTGACACATAACCCCAGTCTTCACGTCCTAACACTGGCTCCCGGTTAAGTTTAGGGCAGATTTCAAAATCCTCCTTTTAACATATAAAGCATTAAATAGCCGAGGTCCGTCTTACTTGTCTGAACTTATCATGACTTACAAAGCAGAACATACATTAAAATCTCAATATGCCGGTCTGCTTATGATTCCAAGGATTAATAAAATAACAGCGGGAGGTTGAACTTTTAGTTACAGGACACCCTACACTGTGGAGTGGTCTGCCTGCTACTATAAGAGATGCCCCTTCGGTCTCAGCTTTCAAAGACTCACAGCTTCAGTTTAGCACACCCTGACTAGAGCTGCTGATTAGCAGTACAGACTGTCATTAGCACTAAAACATAATTTATAGAATTTGGTACTGTCCCTCCTATCCTATTTTGTTTGTCTTCTCGGTACTCAAATGTGCCACTTGGTGCCACCGCCCACCTGGCAAGATGTTCTACCTGCCTAAGGTAAAGTCATCTCTGATGGAGGATCACAGGAATCATTAGGTAGAGGGGTCCTTTCATCAGGTTGGCAGACTCAGCTTGGAATGGCCAGTTTGTAAAATAATGAGTGTTGCAGTAATTGTGATGCTCTTTGCATGAATAAAATAAAGTGACATTTTAATGGATCACCTGTTTTTGTGAATTGTGACGTTTACTTAAAATGTGCAGCAAAGGCATCCAGCATGAACTTAGGGGTTGATGTGGCAGTTTAAGGGTTAACGTGGGAGCAGCACATAAAAATTGTTATGGACACACAACACTCATGAAATGCATGGATTCCAAATAACGATGTACTGTATTGTTGACCCTCTACCATTCCAGACTCAAGCTGGGAGAACTTCAGTTGTGTTGGTGAGGTTGATGGGAGAGCAGGCTGCTTGCTGCTTGTGCCGACTGACACATTTACAACACAAAAGACGCCGATGGAGAGGGGCGAAGGGATTTAAGGTGGGCCGGGATTACGAGTTTTTTCATTGGCTTCAGGTATTCAAGTGTTAAATAAGCAGAACACCTGGAAAAGCCAAAGGAAAACTAGGATGAGGATCAAAATCTTACAAAGTTAAAAACAAAAAAAATTCTCACCAAACTATTCCCATGTCACACACCTAAACGCTTTGCACAAACGTTTACCAGACTTACTTTTTTTGACATTTCTATACAGAAACTGCCAAACAAGCACCTTCTTAATTAGGCTGGGATTCCAATCAAAAGAGATGTTGGTCGCAACAAAATCCTGCAGCCACTTTGGGTCTTGGGCAGCAGGTCCGGTCTACTGATGCAGGGTCCTCTCAAACTTCTGTAGGATGCTCTGTGGATGTTCCCAAGACTGCGCTGTCAATCATGCATCAAGCCCCGCCCATCTTCATGGAAATCTGCAGGCTTCCACAATTCAATAATCGAAAAACTTCTCAAATATGAATTATTACTGACATGATATGGGGTCCTGAAGCTGTAGCACTAACAGAGGGGTCTGCCACCTGAGGTCTGCTGCCAGGCACAGTGCCCACCAATCACTCCTTAAATATGTGCAATGCCATTAAGTCAGCAAACTTTAAGAAGGCAATTTCTGGGTGACTGAAATATTATTTAATAAGAGCGTGCATTTAGATTAGCTCCTTAAACAGACGCTCAGTGTAACGAGCTTGAAGGAGATTACAGAAACAGTAAACCCTCCTGGGTTATTGAAATCGTACACTTATTGGGGGGGGGGGGGGGGGGGGGGGGGGGGGGTTATTTTTACAACATTAAGCTTCTTTAGCAAAAATGTGGTCACATTTATTGATAGATAGTTGAGGGTTAGGGTGAAGACCTCAATCTCCGCGTGTGTCATGTCGGCTTACACTCCCTTGTGTTAAATCAGAGAGGGCAACCACTTCATCTCCATAAGTGACAACGGCAAAGTAATAACAGAGAGAGACGTGAACGTGACTGAGAGAATAAAACTGAATAAAAACGAAAACATTAACCTTTACAAGTGCCGTACATCTACACGGCCGCTACAGACGCAAATCAAAAGGATGTTTTTATCGTATAGCAGCAACAAGAAGAGCAGCTCACTACGGTGTGACACAGAGAGACTCGAACCCTCGACCCGTTGAAGAGGAGGAAGCAGTTCTTACCGCTGTACAACCAGACACGTCTCGACAACAAGCCGCACGAACCCATTTCATGTTCTTCGGTTGTACAGTTAGGTCCATAAATATTTGGACAGCGACGACCTTTGTCTAATTTCGGTTCTGTACATGACCACAATGAAATTTAAATGAAACAACTCCGATGCAGTTGAAGTGCAGACTTTCAGCTTTAATTCAGTGGGGTGAACAAAACGATTGCATAAAAATGTGAGGCAACTAAAGCATTTTATTAACACAATCCCTTCATTTCAGGGCCTCAAAAGTAATTGGACAATTGACTCAAAGGCTATTTCATGGGCAGGTGTGGGCAAGTCTGTCGTTATGTCCTTATCAATTAAGCAGATAAAAGGCCTGGAGTTGATTTGAGGTGTGGTGCTTGCATGTGGAAGATTTTGCTGTGAACAGACAACATGCGGTCAAAGGAGCTCTCCATGCAGGTGAAAGAAGCCATCCTTAAGCTGCGAAAACAGAAAAAAAACCATCGGAGACAATGCTACAATATTATGAGGGGCAAAATCTCCAGTTTGGTACATCCTGAGAAAGAAAGCAAGCACTGGTGAACTCAGCAACGCAAAAAGACCTGAACGTCCACGGAAGACAACAGTGGTGGATGATCGCAGAATCATTTCCATGGTGAAGAGAAACCCCTTCACAACAGCCAACCAAGTGAACAACACTCTCCAGGGTTAGGCGTATCGATATTGAAGTCTACCAGAAAGAGAAGACTGCATGAAAGTAAATACAGAGGGTGCACTGCAAGGTACAAGCCACTCATAAGCCTCAAGAATAGAAAGCCTAGATTGGACTTTGCTAAAGAACATCTAAAAAAGCCAGCACAGTTCTGGAAAAACATTCTTTGGACAGATGAAACCAAGATCAACCTCTACCAGAATGATGGCAAGAACAAAGTATGGAGAAGGCATGGAACAGCTCATTATCCAAAGCATATCACATCATCTGTAACACATGGTGGAGGGAGGCAGTGTGATGGCTGCCAGTGGCACTGGGACACTAGTGTTTATTGATGATGTGACACAGGACAGAAGCAGCCAAATGAATTCTGAGGTGTTCAGAGACATACTGTCTGCTCAAATCCAGCTAAATACAGCAGTCAAATTGATTCATGACACAGATGGACAATGACCCAAAACACACAGCCAAAGCAATCCAGGAGTTTATTAAAGTAAAGAAGTGGAAAATTCTTGAATGGCCAAGTCAGTCACCTGATCTTCACCCAACTGAGCAGGCATTTCACTTGTTGAAGACTAAACTTCAGACAGAAAGGCCCACAAACAAACAGCAACTGAAAGTAAAGGCCTGGCAGAGCATTCAAAAGGAGGAAACCCAACATCTGATGATGTCCAGGAGTTCAAGACTTCAGGCTGTCATTGCCAGCTAAGGGTTTTCAACCAAGTATTAGAAATGAACATTTGATTTCCAGTTATTTAATTTGTCCAATTACTTTTGAGCCCCTGAAATGAAGGGATTGTGTTCAAAAAATGCTTTAGTTGCCTCACATTTTTATGTAATCGTTTTGTTCACCCACTGAATTAAAGGTGAAAGTCTGCACTTCAACTGCATCGGAGTTGTTTCATTTCAAACTCACTGTGGTAATGTCAGAACCAAAATGAGAAAAGAGTAGTCTCTGTCCAAATATTGATGGACCTAACTGTATTCTTGAATTAAAGCGCACTTGTTCTATTATATTTGTACCTTTTGTGAAAGTGTATTTGATATTTGGCCTTCACACATTACACACGTCCTGTCAAAATGTTGTCTTTAGTACTAAAACATGAAAAAAGTTTGTCTTTTAGCTACGTGTTCAACAGTTTCTGTCATCCTACACTTACACAGATCTTTGTAGACACGGCGCACACGTGAAATGCGTCTGTTCCAAATTACGAGATCTACAGCTCCCGGTGCCTCACTAACAGACAGACAAGGCCTGAGATGGGCGAGCTGTTTGCCGTTTCTGCAGCGGTTTGGTGATGGGATAGCAGGCTGATTGGCACAAAACTAAAGAGGCTGATGGAGAGGTGCGCGCAGATTTAAGGTGGGCCGGGTTTACGAGTTTTTCATAAGCTTTGGTAATTCTAATGTTAAGTAACAAGTCCATTGTGTCACAAGACAGACCCAGCTGGGACGCCTGAAAAGACTGGGAGGTGGCTTATATGTCCCCCGGGCCACAAGGGGGCAACCGCCCTGGAGCTTGAGGAGACCACGGGAAAGGAGCAATGAGGCTCAAGCCAATTGAGGCCCGTGGCCACCACCAGGGGGCGCAACCGAGCCTCATGGAGCTCAGGCACTTCCGCCACACCTAGGATGATGGAGGAAGATCCTCCCAGGGATGCCAAGAGTGCTTCTGGGTGCAAGGGCAGCGCTTCCACCACATCAGGAAGTGCTGCCGGAAGAAAGACATCAGGCACCTGGAGCACATCTGGGTGAGAATAAATGGGGCCGCCTCTCTCCAAATCGGGGAGCTGGAGTCGGGGGGAGCAGGACGAAGCTCCCGTGAGGAGAGGAAAGGTGGCCCACAGACATTTAGAAAAGAGACGTGTGGAGAGGGTGATTGGTGCTGGGGGCACTAACCCTAACCCTAACCCTAACCCTAACCCCCACGAAGGATCCAAACAGCCATCCACACGAGCTCTTCACCTGCTCACACCTACAGGACTTCAAAGATGGCCCCCCGAACTGCAGTACGGATCTTCTGCTTTCCTCAGCCGGCCCTGCATTGGCTTACATTTCATCACAGAAGCTCCACTTCAAAACAACCAAAGGAGCAGCAACTGGTTAAAACATTCAAAAATGAAGAAGCAGCAAAAGTAAAGCCCAGACAACAGAAAGGCAGCCATCCAGGCGTCACTCTACACGCCTCAGAAGAGTCGGTGCCAGCGAGACAAAAGGCTTATTTGTAAGCCCCCTGCTCATCCCTTTCCATTTCCTCTTCTTGACTGCTTTCCTTTAATGTTGCCCTCTTGGAAAAGAAAAGCCTTGATGAAGAAGAGCAGCAGTGAATGGATGAATGGAGACTCCTGCAGAACCAATCTGTTAGTTGAACAAATGTCATAAACAGCCGAGACTGAGACCGACTGACGTGACGAGCAGCCGCCAATTGATGTTCATTATATTTATACACACACACACACACACACACACACACACACGGACGAGCTGAAGTACCCAGCAGTGCACGGGAGCAAAATTATTTATTTATTTATTTAAATTGTTCTGAGATAAATAGAATTACGGAGCAAATCAGAAACGTTACGAGTGTCAAGTGGAGGATAAAAAAATAATAATAATAAAAGAAAGCAACAGGACAGATTAATTTTTGTTTTGTGGTGTAGTAATAAATTTTTACATGCAGAATTATAGACAACAAAAAAAAAATTAAATTAAATTAATATTAGGTTGATTTAATTCTATTATGACTACAACAACATTGTTACAATAAGAATAATGCAAGATGAAAATATAGTTAACAAAAAACAAACACTACGGATTTTTCGTGCATCAACTGGATGATAGCAGACATACAAGATTGTCACAGTTCGCTTTATATAGAAGATTGTGGCTAATTGCTGGAGACGTGTTTATTGGGAGGTGCTTTGTGGTAATACAAACAGTTTATTGTATTTCTACTCTTATATTGTGGACTGTACTGCTGTCTCTGGCGCCCCCTTGTAGTTACTAAGCGTCCACTGGATGATAACACACACGATTGTTACATTCTGCTTTATATATAAGATAAGTAGCTGTAGCCCGTGGCTGTGCCCATATAGTAATGAAACTGGACAAACTTTAAAAATCAATAGACGTTGGCACTGTATCTGATCGTGTTCAGCTCCGACAGGAGAGCATTCCCTACGTGGGGAGAAAAGCACACGACCGTGATGTCTCTGCAAATCAGCAGGTTCCCTCTAAAACACACGGAGCTCTGATCTCTCAAAAACGTCAAACGTTAATCCTTAACAATCTGTAGATGATGATGTCTATTGAACAAACAGGCACCACTAGTTAAGCGGAGGTGAGGTGCACTCCAACATGTGGCGAGACGTAGACCGACTCAAATAGAGGCTGGCAAGTGAATGAGAAAGCCCCCTATCCCCAAGCCCCCCGGTTGTCTGTTAGCTTTGCATAAATACATCAGTACCACAAGCGAACTTTGGTACTGAGAGAAGTCGAAAAATCAACCGGGAAGTTCAAACAAATTATAGAAAACAAACTGATCTAAATCCATTAAAAATGTGGACAGACATACAGACAGAATGCGCTGGGACCATGGAAATTTTAAAACCGTTTCTAAGCAAGCCCTCATGGGCCAAGGGTAACCTACATTCCAAATCCCAAGTGCTCATGGTGCAGGAGGTTTCATGATGAGTGAGTCACTGGTATTTGGCTTTTATATGGGGAGATATAGATATACAGGGTGGTCCAGATCTAACTATGCAACTTTTAATGCAATGCAATAATTGCATAGTTAGATGTGGCCCACCCGAGAGAGAGAGAGAGAGAGAGAGAGAGAGAGATAGGGAAGGCACTATATCATTCATAGATAGATAGATAGATAGATAGATAGATAGATAGATAGATAGATAGATAGATAGATAGATAGATAGATAGATAGATAGATAGATAGATAGATAGATAGATAGATAGATAGATAGATAGATAGATAGATAGGGAAGGCACTATATCAAAGATAGATAGATAGACAGATATCTAACACCTTCACCAACCAGCCCCCATCAAAGCAGCCATACAATACACAAGACGCTCATTTAAAGCCTTCCAAAAGGTAGGCTTCACTTACAGCTTTGAGTGCCGTCTATCTCAGAATGTCAAGTATTATGAATGGATGTGCAAGAAGACAAAAGCCGCAGCCCTTCTGTGCACCGGACCCTCCGTTCACAGCCACAGAATCCCCAGTCATTTGCACAATTCCCCCATCTAGTGGTCACAGATGGCAATGCAGCCATTCTAACAGTACAGCAAGAGATCCCAACCAGCCTAACCACAAAGAAATGTTTTTTTGGGGGGGGTTGGGGTTGGGGGTTTTTTGGGGGATGATAACTCTGAACAGCATTGAATGCCAAGCAGGATGGGGCCCTGGACAACTCCATCGCAGGGCCCGTACACTTTAGAATCACACAGGTTTTAGGGGATGGAATAATAATAATAATAAATAAATCAAATCCTCAGAGCCAACAACGGGACACAGTGGGCAGGCTTCAGCACTACCCATTATGATCAGAGTGCCAGTCCCAATGCTGCAACTTTACCACTCAGGGCCACAATGTATAAAATGGAGTTGACTGCCCACTCCTGCCCACAAGGGCACCGATATACTGGGTCCACTAAAGGAGGCTCATTTGTTGGCACGGCCAGGGACTCCAGTGTTTGGCTTGCCCCTTCTGCCTGAAGGTGAAGGATGATCTCTCATCCGGTTCAGAGGGCACTCTGCATGCTGCCCGTCTCTTCAGGTCGTTACTAAGTTGCCAGTCCACCCCAACGTCCCCTCAGACCCTTTCAAACACTTTTCCTTTTCCATTGGCCACAGCGTCTCTGAACTCTGCCATTTAATGAGGTCCATTTACTTGTCTAAAACTGAGATTTCTGCACCTACTTCATCTGATTTTATCGACTGCTTGTGCACGCACGTCTATGTAACCATCAAGTAGACTGTGAAAGAGTAGACATTTTAAAAGTTTAAAAACCAAAAATGTTGCCCTCTTTGAACAGAATAAAAGATTGAGTGGAAAAGCAGGTTTTAGCAGTGAATGGACGAATGCAGACGACTTCTACAGAACCAATCCTTTAGTTGACCAATGACGGCTAACACTGACATGGACTGACATAAAGAGCAGCAGCCAATTGAGGTTTATTGTATATACAGTAGCCCCCCCATCAAAGCAGCCATAAAAAAACACAAGACGCTCATTTAAAGCCTTCCAACAGGCAGGCTTCATTTACAGCTTTGAGTGCCGTCTATCTCAGAACGTCAAGTATTATGAATGGATGTGCAAGAAGACAAAAGCCGCAGCCCTTCTGTGCACCGGACCCTCCGTTCACAGCCACAGAATCCCCAAAATCCATCTCTGCTGTGTCCTCACCAGTCTCCTGCACTTTTCCCCCATCTAGTGGTCACAAACAGCAATGCAATCTAAAAGGTAGTGGAGCCATTTTAATTATATAGCAACAGACTTCAACCACTTTAAAACAAACAAAGTAGCAGGTGGGGGGGGGGTTTGGGGTAAAGACCATGTGTGCAACACTGAATGCCAAGCAGGATGGGACCCTGGTCAAGTCCATCACAGGGCCCACGTACTTTAGAATCACCAATTCATCCAACACAAAATCGGGCACAGTGGTCAGGCAGCAGCACTACCCATGATGATCAGAGTGTCAGTCCCAATGCTGCAACAATGTTTAAAATGAAGTTGACTGCCCACTCCCAGCCCACAAGTGCACCAATATACTGGGCCTACTAATGGAGGCTCGTTTGTTGGCACGGCCAGGGACTCCAGTGTTTGGCATGCCCCTTCTGCCCGAAGCTAAAGGATGTTTTTTCATCCAGTTCAGAGGGCACTCTGCCCGTCTCTTCAGGTCGTAACTAAGTTGCTAGTCCACCCCAATGTCTCCTCAGACCCTTTCAAACACTTTTCCTTTTCCATTGGCCACCTCTGCCTTTCAATGAGGTCCACTCACTGGTCTAAAAATGAGATTTCTGCACCTACTTGTGCACAGATGTCTATGCAAACCATCAAGTTGACTGTGAAGGAGTAGACATTTAAAGTTTAAAACACCACAAATGGCCACTCTTGGACCTCTCGGTCACACAACTGCATTTGCTTGGCCTCATCTCCCTCCAAAGCAGAGCTGTCATCTAAATGCGAATGTCTGGCAGCAGGTTGCAGCTGGTGATGATGTCCATCTTCTCCGAGATGCTCTTGAGGTCTTCCAGGATGAGGCGTATGCTGTGGGACGCGCCGATGATGCCATTCTGTGAGTTGTTGAGGTGGACGGTGGCGGCACGGATGTCCTTGGCGGCGTTCTGGTACACCTGCCGGACCAGGCCGCCGACATCGCAGTACAGACGGCCATTGCTTTCCTGCAGTTTCTGCTGCAGCAGGGTGCTACAGCGGCCTTCGGGATCCCCTCTGAACACCGGCTTCTCCTCCATAGCCGATGGGAGATGGTCAGCCGGGTTTCGGATAACAATTAGAGGGGGCAGGTCCCCGTGTACCGGCTGATCTTCTGCCTCCTCCTGCTCCTCTTCCTCGCTCTCCGTTTCCGAGGCCTCCCCAGGCACCTTCACACCACACGCCAGAGGTGCTGCTGCGGCAGCCGTGGGCCCGAGCTCTTCATCCGAGTCCGTTTCTGAGGCCTCCCCCTGCACTACCGTCTGGTAATTCAGACTAGCCATCGTCTGGAAAAAGTAAAAAAGCAGCAGAGAATTACAAAAGGGGCCGGCTGGAATGAAGGGGAACCATTTCTTGGTGCTTGTCATCATTTCATTTTCAGGTCGGGCATTAAGAGAGAGTGCCACATACAGACCGGCAAAATCAAACTCCAGACCGCTAGCTAGCTTCATTGCTGGGCAGAGCCCACGACACCCAGGGTCAGAGGCAACAATGCCGCCTCACCAACCGCCCGCCGTGTGTGGGCAGAAGCAAAGAGACGCATCAGTGGCATCAACTGCAACGCCGCTCAGAAAAAACAAAAAAATGGAAGCAAGGAGGGCTGGGGGTTGCAGTTGGACCACCTTGGCACAGTGCCCCCCTTTAACTGCCTACATTCAGGGATACAACTGTCTACATTTTAGGGGTGGAGTGGTGGCTCTGAGGCTAAGGATCTGAGCTGGCATCCAGAAGGTTGCCGGTTTGAATCCCCGTCACTGCCAAAAGAGATCCTACTTTGCTGGGCCCTTGAGCGAGACCCTTAACCTGTCATTGCTCCAGGGGTGCTGACTATACGATGGCTGACCCTGTGCTCTGACCCCAAGGGGTATGCAAAAACTAACAAATTCCTATTGTGAGAAATCGTATAAGGTGAAATAAAGAACAAAAAAAAAATAAAAAAAATTCAGATTCCTGGACACCTTCAGCCTTTCAACACCCACATAACTGACTTTCTGTCAGCGGATATTCAACGACGAAGAATCACGGGGTTTGGCCTTTTGTGACACCGGACCCCTCGCCCTGGCAGAGACACAACATCTGGCTATCTGGGTTATGGAGGACCGTCAGCTAGCTGGACGGTGGTGAACAACCAAAGACAACAATAAGGGGGTCTTGGTCAGTTTAGAGGCACAACTAGCAGCCCCCCGGAGAGGAGTACAAACACTCCAGGGTTTTATAAGAATAACTGATCACTTGAATGTTGTACTTGTAAAATGTTTACACTAAGCCACAGAACTAATTACTTGTACTCTTAGAGGGTCTTCTTAGAGGGTCAAGGCTGGGGGGCTGTCAAGAGGGAGGGCCTGTTAAAGCTCATTGTGGCCCTCCTTGTGTGAGTTTGGGCTACAAGTGCATCATATTGTGTACAGTGGGGAAAATAAGCATTGAACACGTCAAGTTGGATTATTTCTAATGGGGCTATTGACTTGAACTTTTCACCAGATGTCGGTAACGACCCGAGTAATCTACAAAACAAAGAAGTTCTGTGTAATAAAGTGGAATGACGCAGGGAATAAAATATTGAACACATGAAGAAAAGGAGGTGCACATGGAAAGCCAAGAAACCCTGATAGCCCCCTCTCAGTGCAAATGAAAATCAGCCGCTTTAGTTCTAACCGACGGCCTATAAAAAGGTTTCTCATCACCAGGGGGTCACATGAGAAGCACCTCACGATGGGTGAAAGCTCTCTCAAGACCTTCATAAAACACACCGATGCCGTTGGTCATGGATGTCTTTCTAAACTTCCAGTGAGCGCCGTTGGGGCCGTAAATGTGGAAATGGAAACAACATCACGTCACCGTAAACCGGCCATGACCAGGTGCTCCTCGCAACTCAAAAGATTTAATCAAAAGAGCCAAAGACCACTCGGCGAGAGCTTCACAAAGACCTGCATATTCAATAAGTCATGCACTCCATCAACCGCCATGGCCTCTGTGCACAACGCTCACGGCGCTGAAGAAAAAGGACATTGAAAGTTTGCTGCACCACATTTGGATGAGACAATGAAATACGGCAGGATCCTGGAGGGCAGCAGCGGCCAAGGTTGTCATTCTAACCCTTTTCTTAATTAGTGATCTGTTTGTGCTGCTAAGTAACTTCTTTTGATTTCATTTTAACACTAGAATTACCAGAGCCTACAAAAAAAACTCGCAGATCCGTCCCACCTTAAACCTCTTCGCACCTCTCCGTCAGCGTCTGTTGTCCTGTAAATGTGTGGATAAGCAGCAAGCAGCCTGCTATCACAGTTTTCTCAGCTCAAGTCTGTTTACCTGCGTGTCAGTAGCTTGGAGTTGTATACTGTAGAGTGAGAAGTCAAGCAAAATGACACCTTTTATAAATACTAGATGGCTATTTGGAACACTTGGATTTCACGCGTGTTCCGTGTCTACAACACTCTATGTAAACACATCGTTAAAACAGAAACGTTTTTTATGCCTTAGTAATAATTGACAAAATGCAGACATGAAGTGCATAATGTGTGAAACCTGAAGTCCAAAAATCAAAGAAACACTTTCACAAAAGGTACAAATAGAACAAGTGCGCTTCTATTCAAGAAAATAACTGCAGAAAAAGAAATTGGGTTAGGGTTCAACATTCACACGCATTTGATACGACTGTTTCAGTGGCACGATGGTATCAACTGTTTGCTGGTAATCAAAACTTCATGGGTTCGATCCGGATGAGTCCGTTTTGAGAAGTGAGCTGTTCTTATTCTTACTATTTTAGAATAAAAACATACATTTACAGCAGCTGTTACAGACTGAAATCAAATGTATGATACTTGTAAAGGTTAGCTTTGTTTTTTTTATTCAGTTTTATTCTCTCAGTCGCGTTCACGATCCCCCTGATCTGACACTGCTCTTTTCAATTAAAGACGCACTATAACAGAGGTGAACTCAGATGATGACATCGGAGAAAGAATGCAAGCCACACTTTTGCCGTTGCTGCACTTTGTATATGTACACGTGAAGCTCTGTGGTCTACTTGTGACTTTACGCTGTAGGAAGTAAGTAAATAAATAAAGGTACATAAGTAAATAACATTCGATCTGGCTCTTATATACAAAGTACAGCAATGGCAGCTTCAGCTATAGACTCTTCAGTACGCAAGTGACTCTCCACATTAGTGTTTAGATCTGGATGGTGTATGTGCCCAAAAAAGAAGTGCAACTGCATTCTCGCACCATTGATTGTGAACTGAAGTGTCAGCGTGCCCTTTTTGTGGTATTACACGTGTATTTCTTGAGCATGCCCATGTTGATCAAACACAGGAAGCTCTGCAGTCTAGATCTGGCCGGTGCTTGTGCCCAAAACATTAACATTTATATGTTACTTACATACAAGTCAGATCAAATGTTATTTATTTTGATTTATTTACTTACTTCCTTCCTACAGCATAAAGTCACAAGTAGACTGCAGAGCTTCCAGTGTACATATATAAAGTGCAGCTTGCATTCTTTCTCCGATGTCATTATCTGAGTTCACCTCTGTTATAGCGCGTCTTTATGTGGAAACAGCAGTGTCAGATCAGGGGGAGCGTGAACACGACTGAGAGAATAAAACTGAATTAAAAAAAAACAAAGCCAACCTTTACAACTAAATATTCAATATATCTCAGGAAGCATGTTCAATACTTTATTCCCTGTCTCATTCCACTTAATTATCAGACCAGTAACAAATGGCGCACTGCTGCAACAGTAACATGCAGTGAATCCACTTGACTTGAGTATTCCTAGTTTACAGACTCTTTCTTTCTCTGTACGTTTAGCATTCTTCCTGAGCAGCTCTTCTCTTCTCCACCCTATCAGCCCACTTCTTCTGTGTCTTTGGCATCTTTTCTTTTCTTTTAAACTGATTAAGTCAGTGTTTGTGTTGCAATTACTTTGTACGTCTTAATTTTTCAGTTAAACTGGCACTTAAATCATTCTTGAGGTATATTGAAGGCATAAGATATGAAGAGGTAGGGGAAGTGACCGCGAAGGTGATAGGGAATGAGAACACTGCCGAGAGTTGATTCTACAATAAAATTTAAAAAAAAAAAAAAAAAAAAAAAAAAAAAAAAGAGGAACCACTTAGGAGGTGAATCATCACCCCGAAAACAGATAATAGACGTCAAGTAGTGTATGTGTACAAAATTTCAGGTCAAACGGTTTGTGAGTGACAGGTGATTTAAAACCCTGGACAGACAAATGGACAGCCACGGTAGTGTATTATATAGAAAGGTTGTTACCGGCATCTGGTCAAAATTTTGTGCCCCATTAGAAACAGATTTACTGAAAAAAAATATTGACACGTTCAATCCTGTTCTCTCCACTGTATATTCAAGTGGTAAGCTTAGTATTTTTTATAAGAAACTGCACACCACAGGTTTACCCGCTTTATTAACAAAGTTCAATTCAATTTAGTGACCAGAAAAATTCCTAATTTTTAAATTTAAAAAAATCCTAAAATAATTGTTCAATTAAAAAAGTCCTAATTTTTTTTAATTAAAAAATCCTAAAAAATTTTAATTAAAAAAATCCTAATTTTTTTGTACAAATTCTATTTTAAATTAAAAAAATCTTTTTTTTTATCCTAATTGTTTTAAAAAATCCTAATTTAAAAAAAATCCTAATTTTAAAGAAATCCTAAAAAATTTAACTAAAAAAAATCCTAAAAAAAATTAAAATCCTAATTTTTTTAAATTTAAAAATCCTAAAAAATTTTAATTATAAAAATCCTAAAACGTATTTTTTAAAAATCCTACATTTTTAATAAAAAAAAAAAAAAAGACTACACAAAATATTTTCTTATAATGCCATAAAAGAAAAGAGAGTGCCTGCCATAATGACAAGCTGCAATTCTAACAGAGTGTTGAAGGTGTTTATGAGGAGGACACAAAGCAAACACACTTGACAAGTTGACACACACACACACACACACACACACTTGGCTCTTAAGCCAACAGACCTACCCTTTGCTAAGCAGTGACGGCCAACTCTTCGTCGTCTGATCCTTTCCTAATTCACAGTTGGTGCGTCTGCGTGAGCTTCAATAACCCAATCAGCCATTCACAGAAACTGGATTTCTAAAATGCCATGTAAACCCCTTACTCCATTCGAGAAATTGGATTAACGGAGGTAGACTTCACCATAACAAACCCGACTAGGTGGTCACGTAAACCGAGTCACTCTTGAGGATTTGCTATTCTACGCACGTCCGCCGCACTCTGTCTCTCTCTTCACATGTGTTTGTTTTGCACACACACCGTCAATCAGCAGCCACAGGTCCGGAGGCAGACTTTTTGGGGACTGTATCATTCTTTCTCCTGACTGAAATAATCCGTCTCCATATTTCAGTAATTGCTAAACTTCTGCCGAGGAGCTGAACATACAGTGATAAACTCAGCAACACAGTCAGGAGAGCATCAAAGGTTAGTGTGTGTTAAGTAGTCCAGTAACTTTTTAAGTGACCCAATGCAGATCTTATCTTACTGAAGTGTAACCACATGCACTGCTGTTCTTCTTCTTCTTCTTCTTCCAGCAGCACTGGGTGTAAAGCCAGAAGTGCATGTGCAGGTATGCTGGTCCTCTGCGGGGCTCAATCACACAATCAAGCAGACAAGAGAGAGCAGAAAAGACAGAAACCTACAAATAGAGTCAAGCTGACTAAAGAGGTTTAGAAAAACCACCAGACACCATTAGCACTGGCACACCACGTCGTGCTAGTGTTCAGATTCCAGTGCTTGGTGAGGACGTTTAATGATGTTCGAGATAACTTCTGTAGGTAAACGCAGCCCTTAGCCTTCACCGGGTTATCCACCTGAACCAGACGTGTAATATATAATATATATATATATATATATATATATATATATATAAAATTGCACTGAAGGGGAGCGGCGGCGCTGCACCAAACACAAGCCCAGTTCCTCTTCACACTCACTAAAGCCCCCCATGATGTGCCTTTCTTCACCCCCCCCCCCAAGTTCGCGGTCAACTGGACAACATAAAACACCTCGACTTTCTTTAATGGAAAACCCAGTAGGTCCCCACAAAGACAGACTGCACACATGAAGAGATGAGTGCATGTGGAGGTTGATATGGATGCTCAGCAAAGCTTTGCCTTTTTATGTTTTTTGTGACCTTACTTGGAAATTCAGTTTAGTTTTCCTTCATCGTGTATTTTTAGTTTTAATTTAGTTTTGTTTTTATATTTCAGTTGTAGCTTCAGTAATTATTAGCTGTTCCACCCCGGCTCCACACATGTATTAGTGAAACAGGACAAACTTTAACAATTTGTATGGAGAAGAATTTCTATTCATAGCTTTCACATCTGAGGGCATCTTGCTATCCAATATTTTTTGGTTTTGCTATCAGAGGTGAGAATGGAGCGGTGATCTCTTTGCCAAAAAATGTAAAAAGTTGGGAAGGGATCTCTGGCCAAGCGTTGGCATTGATCGCGACAGGAGAGCATCCCCTATGTGGGAAGAAGAGCACGTTGCCCTTAATATCTCTGCCAGCTACCCTCTAAAAAATAAACACACAGCTGAGAGGCTGGCGCACGAGTGAGGATGGCACCGTCCAGCTCCCTACTCCTCATGTCCCAACTTGGCCCCTCTCTTGAATTGCTGCAAGTGAACAATGATACTTAACATGATGAGAGAAGTCACATAATCAACCAGAATGTTCAAGCAAATTCTAGGAAAAAAACCCCGATCTAAATCCGTTAAGTAGTCTTCTCGAGAAAAGCGGATGGACAGACAGACACCCGGTAGTTTAATTAGAAAGCAATTCCTGCCAATAATTTCATTTCACGGCTTGTTGGTGCTTTAACTCTGCTATGTCAGCTCATTTCTCATATGCTGGATGTTCTTCCCCTTTCTAAGGATCTCCTCCAAATGATCTGAAGGCCAAAATGGAGGAGGAATTCTCAGTCCTTCACTGATTTCCTTTTCACTTTTCTTCTAAGTATTTCATTAAACCCAATAGTGTGTGATAAATACGCAGAGGTGTCGATGGTAACACGCTACATGGAGGAATGCTGGTCTCTTTTGTCATTTGCATGTCATTGCTAATTAGGAGCAAATTAAAATACCAAGAATACGGCTGTTTAAGACTCAAATAAGCAGTAAGGGTTCAAAATCTTAACAAGCGAGACAACTAAAGTGAAGCAGAAGTGTCACTGGAGCCATAAGGGCTTCTTATTAACTCTTTTAGGGCTAATTTTTTTGTTTGTTTCTTTACTCCCAGGGCTCCCAAAACTAACATTTTTTTAAAAAAAGAACACAAAGCTATTGTTTAACATGTCAAATCAACAAAAAATATTTCCTTTTGGCAAATGTTACTGTCTTGCATGTTGTATGAGCCTGCATACTCTATGATATCACATACATATCACATACATTTTACACAGCAAAGTCCTGCTCAGTCTGATGTCACTCAAAGCAGCCAATTTCAGTCATTGTCACATTGCACTCCTGACAATACGTGTTGCTTTGGTGCCTACTTTTCAATTGTCTGTTGCTGCACTCTCACATATATTGTTAGTGTGTACTGTAGAGAGACAAGTCACCCATTTGCCATCGTGCCATGCCACTGCCACCAAGTTTTCTGCCCACATGAAAACCGTATTGTCACCTCTTTTCATCTTCAGCCTGTGAAGGTCTGTGTCTCCTGTTCACCCTCTCTGTGCCACAAGCTCAAAGTCCTCTGCTCTGTAGCTCCGTGAACAATTCTGGTGATGTTGTGTACATTTGGACAATTTCTATAAATGACCCAAATGTTCATAGCCCTGAAGCACAACCTGACTTGTCCAGGGACAGTCCTCTCTTTTTTCCTGTATATGTGATTACTTTCAGGCAGAAACCAGTGTTTGCTTCTACCAGTACAAAATCCTTTATGCCATACTCTGTGGGCTTGTCTGGCATATATTGGCAGAAAAAAAGGTGTCCCTTGTATTTTATCATAAATTCATGCACAGACAAATCACAGGCAGGTTGATAAAATTGTTTCTCTGTTGGTTCCACAATGTCAAGCAGGGGCTGAACTTTATACATGGCGTTATAGCCTGGCTCACCCCACGGGATTTGCTTCTGGTTATTAAAGAAGGGAATAAAACTTTGCGGCATCACGTACCTATTATCAAGCGGTATAACCTGTCCAAAGCCACCAGGGGACAAAGCACGTCTGGACCAATGCTCCCTGAAGTTATATCACCAGTTCTGTCCCATCTCTATTTGTAATGCCACAGCGCGCTTCATCTCGTCTTTTGTTGTGGGTTTCCACTCTGAAAAACGAGAATGCGATGCAAGCGCAGCCCACGATTCAAAAAATGTCTCTGCCTACCTGTTTGTCTCATCTGACAGTAGCTGAAAAGCAGCATCAGGAGAGAGCAGCCTGAAGTAGTCCAGCGGCTGGTGATCCGTCGTGTCCAACAGCAAGCCGTGCCGTCTTGTGAAGTCCGGTAGCCAGATCGGCTCCCACGGATCAATGTCTGTGTATTCCTCCCATGTGAACCTTGCCATAGATACATCGGCTGCACGAATGTGCTCAGCTGGCAGTGGATCAGCTGGCACGGCATCGGCTGGTGTCTGATCAGCTGATGCCAGTTCCTTACTCTCCTGCTCGATCTCCTGATCACTGTCAACAGAATCAGATTCTGAAAAATCAGAGTCTGACTCCGCGATAATGTGCAAAACATTGTCTGCCGAGTGTTTTCTTTTCTGCACTCGCTTCGCTCCCTTGTGACATGTCGATGCCATCTTGCCTTGGTTTACATTTGCTTACATTTCGTAACTCGCGCACACGCAAGGATTAGATGGCAAGTCAACAAGTCTAACATTCCTCCAAGCAGAGAGAGAATGCCTGTGACGTGACACTGAGTTTTGTCGCCACTAACAGCTGATTGTCACCCTCAACCCCTGGATGTCGACTTTTGTCGACATTCGCCCTCAACCCCTCCTGTCGTCAAATGTCGACATCCACCCTAAAAGAGTTAGGGAACAAAAACCTGCAGCCACTGCGGCCCTCCAGGACCGTGATTGAGGACCCCTGCGTTAAATGTTCTCCCAGTCTGGTTCAGTAGGCCACACCATCAGACTGCTGACTTGACGGTTGTCCAGAAGGCGGTCATTGAGACCATCCACAAGGATTGTAAGCCACAAAAGGTCACCGCTAGCGGTTCACAGAGTGCTGTATCCCAGAATATGAATGGAAACGTTGAGTGGAAGGAGAAGATGGGGCAGAAAAAGGTGCACAAGCAACAGGGATAAGCGCAGCCAGGAGGGGATTGTGAAGATTTGGGGGGAGATTCCCAAGGAGTGGACTGCGGCTGAAGTCAGTGCTTCAAGAGCCACCACCACACACCATGGGCCACAACTGTCACAGCATTCCTGGTGTCAAGTCACTCCTGAGCCAGAGACAACATCAGAAGCGCCTTACCTGGGCTAAGGAGAAAGCGGACTGGACTGTTAACAGCTCAGTGGTCCAAAGTCCTCCTTTCAGATGAAAGTCAATTCTGCATTTCATTTGGTATTCAAGATCCCAGAGTCTGGAGGGAGAGAGGAATCCTCAGAGTCCAAGTTGCTTGAGGTCCAGTGTAATATTTGGGGAGCCATGTCATCTGCTGGTGTTGGTCCACTGTGTTTTATTGATCAAGTCCAAAGTCAGCGCGGCCAGCCGTCACTTCATGCTTCCCTCCGCTGACAAGCCTTATGGAGATGCTGATTTCATTTTCCAGCAGGACTTGGCGCCTGCCCACACTGCCAAAAGTATCAATAGCTGGTTTAACGACCGTGGTGTGTATCACTGGGCTGGACTGGCCAGCAAACTTGCCTGACCTGAACCCCACAGAGAATCTGAAGAGGAAGATGAGAGACAGCAGAGCCAACAATGCAGACGAGCTGAAGGCCGCGATCAAAGCATCCTGGGCTTCCAGAACACCTCAGCAGTGCCACAGGCTCATCGCCTTCATGCCACGCCACATTCACGCAGAAGGATCCCTGACCAGGTATCGAGTGCCTACATGGACAGACTTTTCAGTAGGCCAACACTTCTGTATTAAAACTCATTTTTTGATTGGTCTTATGTGATATTCTGATTTAGAGTTTTCATTGCCTGTAAGCCATAATCAGCCAAATGAAAAGAAATAAACTCTTGAAATGCATCACTCAGCGTGTCATAAATCTGTGTAATGTAGGAGCTTCACTGTTTGAATTGCATTACTGAAATAAGTTAACTTTTTGATGATACTCTAATTTATTGAGATGCACCTGTACACGTAAGACAGACAGACAGACTTTGGACTTTAAACCCCGCTATTGACACCGTGTGACCCCGAGCCACTCGTGTCACCTGCCTTGTGCTCCAATGGGGAAAAACAAAAAAAGAAATGAAACCAATGAACATCTCAAGACACGTCTCAAGTCACCTCACCCAAATAAATCAATGAAAAGGTTTACTGACTGGTGGACACCCAGACCAGCAGGAGTGTGGAATGTAATGGGATCATCAACAGTACAGAAATATCAGTAAGCATTGATCTTAACATTTTAAAATGACTTCAATCCTCCCGTTTCAGGGTGTCGATTCTGCAGCCTGCATTGCGAGTGCACATCCGCCTCGCCACGGCTAAAGTTACAGTCCCATTTCCACCCACTCAGAGGTGTTATTGCTGCTACCTCAATGGCTTTGGAGCCCCCTGGTGACCAATTACAGCTATGAGAAACGGGGGGGGGGGCACCCATTGCATCGGACAGTGCCACCTATGTCACCTAATAATCCGACTGGCTCTCCTCAAAGGACCAACAAGCAAGTCAATAAAAAGAATCCTGAGAGAGATCTTATTTCTAGGCACGGTGGCACAGTGGGTAGCGCTGGTGCCTTGCAGTTAGGTGGGTTCACTTCCTGGGTCCTCCCTGCATGGAGTTTGTATGTTCTCCCCGTGTCTGTGTGGGTTTCCTCCCATAGTCCAAAGACATGCAGGTGAGATTCATTGGCGATTCTAAATTGGCCCTAGTGTGTGCTTGGCACGTCTGTGTCCTGCGGTGGGTTGGCACCCTGACCAGGATTGGTTCCTGCCTTGCATCCTGTGTTGGCTCCAGCAGACCCCCTGTGACCCTGTGTTTGGATTCAGAAGGTTGGGAAATGGATGGATGGATCTTATTTCTAAATTACAGGTTTACAATTAGGAATGATTCTGTAGACTGTGGCATTTAAAGTATGTGATGTAGTTTTTCTACAAGTTAAAACACTTTCTTCAGTCAGTTAAATGTTTAGCGTATTAAGACAGGGGTCTGCCATCTTTTACCTGTGGGTTAGATTTACTCTGTGGTGTTCATTCAGGGGCAACAGTCCCCATTGACTCATCAATCTTTAAATTGTCACCATGAAGTCTGCTGCTGTAGCACCTTTTAATATATATTATATTATCACAAGCAATTTTAAAATTATATTTCATCACACTTGCTGTATAATATAAGGTGCTCAATTGCATAAACCACACAACACATCTGAAATATTAATAACAGGGTAAGTGTGTGTCCCTGTGTGGTTGCTACGGCTCAGTCGTTCCAAAAGATGGTGCATCACAAACAAATCACACACCAAATGGCATACAACAGAGACATGGGAATCACATGGCACACTGCAAACATTAATGTTGACTACCTCAACTTAAAACTGTGCTAGACAGGCAGCAACGGCTCCTCCGTGTGCTTATTTAGTAGGTCAGAGCACATGTCCAGCTCACAGAAAGAAGAGCACATTGATATGCTGGTGGTCCTCCTTGTACAAAATTTGGAAGGTACAAAGACATCGTATTTTCCTGACACAAAAACACCAATTGCACCATCAGCCTTTAAACAAAGCCTGAAGGTGTGCCGGAGCTCGGTGTGTGTCACTTGTCTTAACAACAATGTAAAGAAGACCACATTAATGATCTTTTTAACTGGAATGTTTGCTTTAATGTTTTTATGTATCCAGTTTGCAAAAGACTGAATACGTAATGCAATTAACATTTAATGAGATTTGTAACATTTCTTTGTACCAACCTCATGGACCTGTTGGGGAACACGCGCTGAGAGTGCATTACTGCAGCCCCCTGGATTGGGACCCCAGTGCAGCGGGGGACACCTCAGAACCACACTGGCACAGCGCTTGGGTTGAGTGCCAATCCTGCCACCAACCCCCAAGGTTTCTCTACCTCATCAAGCAGACATGTTTTCAGAAATTAAACTTCTTTACTTTTTATTCTTTACTATTTTTTTTAGCTTATACAGAAGATTGCACTACTTCAAGTAGAAGGAAAAATTTAGTAAAGAATTAAAAATAAAGATTAAATCCATGTTTTTACATTGATGAAAACAAATAGAAATTGAAGTCTTTAAATGCAAATACTTGAAGTAGTGCAATCTTCTGTAATTGCATTTAAAGACAAATTCTATTATTTGTTTTCATCAATGTAAACATTTTAATGAATATAGAATTGCAATTTTTTTAATGAGTTACATAATATATACACTGTATTGGGTAGAGAAAATTTCAATATCTTTCCAAGTAACATATTGAAGTTCAAAATTGTGGCATTGTGACATCCACAGAATGTAATACATATAAAGCACACTCAAAAACACTTGGAGGAAATAAAAAGCAAGAATGCTCAGAAAAAGCATGTTATTTGGGTGCTTCTTTGATGAAAAACTAAATTGATACATTAATAAAATTACTACTTTTTTTGAAGGGGACCCGTTTCCTTTCCTAATATTTCATATTATTACTGTGGGAAAACAGACCAGGCTTCAGACCCTGTACAGAAAATGTGCATACACGTGTCTACACAGAACTAATCTTTAATTTAATTTGTGAATTTCCCATTGGGATTAAGAGAAAAGCCAAGCAAAATGACACCTTTTATTGGCTAACTAGAAAGATTACAATATGCAAGCTTTCGAGGCAACTCAGGCCCCTTCTTCAGGCAAGATGTAATCAAATTGGGATTAATAAAGTATATATCTATCTATCTATCTAATGTGTTTAGAGAAGATCACATTTTGGGTGAAAATAACCACAATGTTGCTTTAAATCGTTACGGCCCAGCCCTACTGTACTGAACACCCCTCAAGGCCACTCAGCGTCTGCCTTCAGCCTGTGGCCACCATTACACCACACACCTTCACACCCTCATTTGCACTGGTTTGGGTGGTGCACTTTTACAAAGCAAATTCACTTTCTTTCTGCTCACTCCAAGCGGAGTTTGTCCCTTTACTAGTTCCTCAGAATGCAGTAATAATTTTAAGAAATACTATTAAAAAGTGAAAGGATTTTGGGACTGAACACCTGCTCAGTTTTGGCTGCCCTGATGCTGTCAGATTTCTGCTCTTCCTGGAACAGCAAAGAAGTTGAACTTTAACCAATCAGCCTTAAGATCCCGCCCCCGCCCCCCAGAGTGTCAACATTAAGTGAAAACTAAACTTAATGCCCCAGGCACACAATTTTAATTTCGTTATCACAGGATTTAAGGTTTCCTTGGGAATTGAAAGTGTTTTGTTTTTCTACAAATGTGTTATTCTGCTCTCTTTTTCATGCGTGTTTATGATCACAATCGCTCTGGCTAATTAAAAGTGAATGCTCTTCCTGGGACAACTGAAACCCGACGACGCATCGTCAAGTTAAATACAATCTCGCGTCCATGCCGAGCGACTACGAAACCCCAGACTGAGTCCCTCCCGCCCGCCGGATCCAGTGCAGTCAGCGCGGCGAGGCTTCTCGGTAAAGCGCAACGGTGATCAGACAACTTTACGAAATGGAAAGTTCACGAAGCAACTCGGAAGTGGGGAAAAAAAGAGCTGGTGATGTCCCTCTAAAACGCGGATAAGCAGTGGGACGAGTGCAAGTTAACGTATCGTAGCGGAGGGCTGGGCGCTCATAACTCAGCAGCAGCTCCGACTCGCCCCGTCTCGGTATCTGCCCCGCCGTGATCATATGACACTTCCTACAAACACACGTATGAGAACAGCGACCGACAACCTATAATACGCAAGCTGACAGCGTAACAAGTTGAAATAAGTACATTCTCGTCATTTCTTTTACAAGGTATTGGCCCTCCTAATAATAAAAGCTGAACGCATACCTGAGAAGCACCGGAACAGAAGAGTTGAGAATGCTGCCGTCGCCTGACCGGTCCGTGGGATGCACTGATTAAGCTTGTAGAAGCGCCGCTCAGAGCACTCAGCCAATCCTACAGCAGCTTGTTAGCCACGTGCAGGGGGTGAAGCACGTGGTCGCGTCACGTGACAGGCACAGCACGTACCCGTCAGGCTGAAGTCGCGCTGGCCGTGTTAAGTGAGCGATCGGTGGTGGGAGATTGTTTTGTTTTGTTTCGTTATTTCTTCTTAGATGAAGAAGGAAAAGAATAACTTACAGTCATAAACCTGACATTCTGCAGACCGTCGTAATGAAAGTGGCGCTAATCCAATTAGGCCGAGTCTCTGACGTGGGCATTAGGAGGCGATACGGTCACCTCGAAACGGGCCTTTCGCGACTACCGTTAAATGAGGCCCAAGTCAAATAATATTCACCTCGTTTTAGATTTGTTAGATCATCAACAGTCTGTTAATGAAGGAAATTTGATTTTGTTGTTAGATTTTTACAAAACTGTTCAAACGGCTGGGCTCCCTTTATTGTGTAAGGCGTTGTCTTATTTTGGCTTTAGGAAAACTTTATAAAAAAATATCAGCACTCTGTGGAAAAGGAATTAACAGCAGTGGGGCTTTGTCTCATGGTATCTCCGCTAGATTTTGTATTTGATAAGGCTGCCCAATATCTTCCCTTTAACTTCTATTTTCAGCAGATTAATTAAATCTCCAAATCTGACACTGACCGTCTTATAGACATTGAAGGAATTACACTTTGAAGATTATATTCACCTTAATAGGAGGGCAAATGTCTGTGTGTCCAGCCAGTTGTCTCTGTCATTCCAACAGATGTCGCATCACAAACACATGGAGCAGTAAATACATTTCTAGGAATCCAGTTACTGCTACAAATGTTTGTGATGCACCATATGTTGGAATGACAAATGCAGTGCGTTTTATTACTACACGCTTACTTAGACTTCAGTCCGTCTAGATGGGAAGTACAGCTGGTGTTCACTTATAAGTCAGTTAGTTGAGGACGCCTATCTTTTTTCTTAAGAATGAAAATCAGGTGCCAAATACTGTTATGAGGTTCATATTTGAACAATCTTCAACATAACAAAGGCTGACATTTATGGATTTACTGTTAAAGACTCTGTCAGTTATTTAGGCATTGGAGTGTGTAAATCTGCAGGTGAGGGCGTATTTATTTATTTCTTACATCAAATGCAGGACATAGCAAATATTTGCTAAATAGTACTACTGTAGGGTGTTGTACTGTGTTAGCCATTATGGATGTAATGAAAAGTCAAGCACAGTGACACCTTTTATTGGCTAAGGCCCGAGTTGCCCTGAAAGCTTACATATTAATTGCTAAGCACAAAGAGACGTAAATGTTTATGGTTTACTCGCTGAAGCAGAGCAGATTGCCACGCTTGTTCCTCCAGCTCCGTCTCTCTTTGTCAGCCCCAAAATTTAGCAAATTCCTCAGTTGAGCCCCATTAATGTTGATTTAGAAAAACAGGCCCAAATACAAAAAAAAAAAAGGAATTAAACCACATTTAGGAGGGGGATTAAACATTCTTAATTTCCAAACGTATTAATTGTGAACAGCAGGGCCCCCCAGACGCAGAGCCCAAGTTCAGCACAGCACACGTTTATTTCCGTGGGGAGACGCTTTTGTGTCACAGATCCCTAACACACACATCGCTGTCCTCCTTTCTCTCTCTTCTGTCTCCTTTTCACCATCAAGGAGAGTTTTGTCCTCCACCTCCCGACTCAGGCTCCCTGAACGGAGTGAGGTGGCCCCCTTTATAGAGTGCTCCAGGTGCTCCAGCCACACTCCTGGGTGACATGGCAGCCCTGCAGAGGAAGGCTCAGCCATTCTTCATGCACCCCGTAGCAAGGCCACAGGCCCCAGCAGGGTTGAGCGTCCATGCTCCAAACTCGTGGCCCTGTAGCAAGCCAGCCCCAAAAGCAAGCTCCTTCCCCCTGCAACTTCTGCTATGGAGGCGTCCCAGCCAGGTAAGAATCCCGGCTGTCCGTTACATAATGTTGTTTATCCAATTAACTGCATCAAGAAATGCGTCTCTAACGAGAGCGTCCTGTGGTTTTGGATTCCAAAATTCTTTTTGTAAGAAGTGGGGTGACACGGGCATCTTATTATCTTGTGATTTTTAAGTGCAGAAAATTACCCATCGTGTTGTCTCCTCTTCACAAAGAAGCCCTTGACCTTTGGATACTGACATAAAACACAACGTCTCGCCTCAGGCAGCCCTCATCTGGGATAACCACCACACTGTAACTGGGAACACATCCATTTTCATTCAAGAATGGCAAGTTAAAGACATTCACTCTGCGTCTGACCATTTTAATAAGGACTGTGTTTTACACTCTTAACCAAGAATTTCTACACCATCATGATACTGTAGTTAAGCACAAGGATATGTTAATGTTATGTATGCATTTCCAAGTCATTTTATTACTTATAAAACCACATTGCTTATATTGTCAGGCTGAAAAAAAGATTTGAGCCTTTTATTAAATTATGTTTTGATTTTCAGACTATTAAAGTAACAACATCCAAATCAGGACTGACATTCATATATCGTATAACTTCATCTCTAATGCTCCTATGAGATGGAATTCCCCAATCAGCCTTAAAAAAGGATACATATCTGTGTGACTATCTGGGTGGTGTGTCCCTGTCGTTCCAACAAATGGTGCATCGTAAATATTTGTGGTAATAAAATGCATTGGATTTGTCATTCCAACAGATGGTGCATCACAAAACATTAACACTGCTTTTAAGAATTCCATACCAAGAGGCACATAACAGAGACATGTGCAATGCATTTGTTATTCCAACAGGTGATGCTGTAGGATTTTGATGTTTAATAATCAATTAGACACCCACCCCTGGAAAGCAAATTAATTCAGGTAATAGGGTGTAGGATCTCTATTGCACTCATCTGATTAGATAAGGCTACAGATACTGCATTCCAAATGGAGGCCCAGTCAAGCAAACTGAGACTTTGTGCTGCTAGTAAGAGTGCCTGACAGCAGTTTGCTAAGCCAGGAGGTGGGATCCAGCTTTGGTAAAATAGATAATGCCAGTCTGTTCTACAAGGCATCCCAAACATTTGTAGTAATGAAATGCATTGCATTTGTCATTCCAACAGATGGTGCATCACAAAACATTAACACTGCTTTTAAGAATTCCATACCAAGAGGCACATAACAGAGACATGTGCAATGCATTTGTTATTCCAACAGGTGATGCTGTAGGATTTTTGATGTTTAATAATAAATTAGACACCCACCCCTGGAAAGCAAATGAATTCAGGTAATGGAGTGTAGGATCTCTGTTTCACTCATACAGTTGCAGATATTGTGTTCCAAAGGGAGGCCCAGCCAGACAAACTGAGACTTTTTGCTGCTGGTAAGAGTGTTTGGCAGAAGTTTGCTAAGCCAGGAGGTGGGATCCAGCCCGGCAAAAGGGATAATGCCAGTCTGTCCTACAGGGCATCACAAGTATATTTAGTGATAAAATGTATTGCATTCGGGCGGCACGGTGGCACAGTGGTACCGCTGCTGCCTCACAGTAAGGAGACCCATCTGGGTTCGCTTCCCAAGTCCTCCCTGCATGGAGTTTGCATGTTCTCCCCGTGTCTGTGTGGGTTTCATCCCACAGTCCAAAGACATGCAGGTTAGGTGGATTGGCGATTCTAAATTGTCCCTAGTGTGTGCTTGGTGTGTATGTGTGTCCTGCGGTGGGCTGGCGCCCTGCCCTGTGTTTGTTTCCTGCCTTGTGCCCTGTGTTGGCTGGGATTGGCTCCAGCAGACCCCCGTGACACTGTAGTTAGGATATAGTGGGGTGGATAATGGATGGATGGATGTATTGTATTTGTTATTCCAACAGATGGTGCAAACAAACGTTTGTAGTAATACATTTTATTAATAGAAATTTTGTGATGTGCCATCTGTTGGAATGACAAATACAAACCATTTTATTAGTACATGGATTACAAAATGCATTCCAACAGATGGTGCATCACAAAACATTAACACTGCTTTTAAGAATTCCATACCAAGAGGCACATAACAGAGACATGTGCAATGCATTTGTTATTCCAACAGGTGATGCTGTAGGATTTTGATGTTTAATAATCAATTAGACACCCACCCCTGGGAAACAAATTAATTCAGGTAATAGGGTGTAGGATTTCTGTTGCACTCATCTGATTAGATAAGACTACAGATACTGCATTCCAAATGGAGGCCCAGTCAGGCAAACTGAGACTTTGTGCTGCTAGTAAGAGTGCATGACAGCAGTTTGCTAAGCCAGGAGGTGGGATCCAGCTTTGGTAAAATAGATCATGCCAGTCTGTCCTACAAACATATTTAGTAATGAAATGCATGCATGTGTCATTTTAGCAAATGGTGCATCACAAACATTGACACTGTTTTTAAGAATCCCATGCCAAATGGGATATAACAGAGACATATGCTTTGCATTTTCCATTCTAACATATGGTGCATCACAAACATTTGTAGGAGTAGAAAGTATTGCATTTGTTATACCAACAAATTGTACATCACAAGCATTTGTAGTAATAAAATGCATTGCATTTGCCACTCCAACAGATGGCGCATAAGAAACATTAGCACTGCTTAAGAATCCCATGCCAAGTGGTATATAACAAAAACATCTGCATTGCATTTGTCATTCCAACAGGTGGTGCTTTAGAATTTTTTGATAATTAATAATGAATTAGAAATTCTCCCCAGGAAGACAAATTAATTCAGGTAATAGGGTGTAGGATCTCTGTTTCACTCATCTGATCAGATAAGGCTGCAGATGCTGCATTTCAAAGGGATGCCCAGTCAGGTAAACTGAGACTTTTTACTGCTGGTAAGAATGTCTGGCAGCAGTTTGCTAAGCCTGGTGTCGAGTTCCAGCTTGGTAAAATGAATAATGCCTAGTGTGTCCCACAGGGCATCACAAACATATTTAGTAATAAAATGTGTTGCATGTGTCATTCCAACAAATGGTGCATCACAAACATTAACACTGCTTTTAAGAATCCTAAACTCTTGGTGGGGGTTTAACGTTAACATTATCCAAAGTTATTGTCTGTTTTTACCTACATTTTTATTACTCTTTAATATTGTTTTTTTATATCAGTATGCTGCTGCTGGAGTATGTGAATTTCCCCTTGGGATTAATAAAGTATCTATCTATCTATCTATCTATCTATCTATCTATCTATCTATCTATCTATCTATCTATCTATCTATCTATCTATCTAACAGAAACATGTGCATTGCACTTGTCACTCCAACAGATAATTCTGTAGGATTTTTGATGATTAATAATCAATTAGACATCCACCCCAGGAAAGCAAATGAATTCAGGTAATGGAGTGTAGGATCTCTGTTTCACTCATACGGTTGCAGATACTGTGTTCCAAAGGGAGGCCCAGCCAGACAAACTGAGACTTTTAACTGCTGGTAAGAGAGTTTGGCAGCAGTTTGCTAAGCCAGGAGGCAGGATGGATAATGCCAGTCTGTCCTACAGGGCATCACAAGTATATTTAATAATAAAAGGTATTGCATTCGGGCGGCATGGTGGTGCAGTGGTAGCGCTGTTGCCTCGCAGTTAGGAGACCCGGGTTCACTTCCCAGGTCCTCCCTGCGTGGAGTTTGCATGTTCTCCCTGTGTCTGTATGGGTTTCCTCCCACAGTCACTCCAAGGACATGCAGGTTAGGTGCATTGGCCATTCTAAATTGTGCTTGGTGTGTGGGTGTGGGTGCCCTGCAGTGGGCTGGCACCCTGTCTGAGGTTTGTTTCCTGCCTTGCGCCCTGTGTTGGCTGGGATTGGCTCCAGTAGTTAGGATATAGCAGGTTGGATAATGGATGGATGGATGTATTGCGTTTGTCATTCCAACAGATGGCGCACACAAACATTTGTAGTAATGCATTTTATTAATAGGAATGTTTGTGATGTGCCATCTGTTGGGATGACAAATGCAAAGCATTTTATTAGTACATGGATTACAAAATACATTCCTACAGATGGTGCACTGCAAACCTTAATGATGAAGTCAATGTTAATGAGTTAGATTTCAACCTGTCTTAGATGGGTAGCACTGCTAGTAGGGTACAGAATTTGGAAAATCTCGAGGGTCGGTGCCATACACAGTACAATTGTTATACCACATAAGGCTAAACAAGTCCACTTCAGACTCATAAACTACATTTTTCCCATTTTAACTAATCAATGCATTCCAAAGAATAATATTACTCTACTCTCAATGTGCACTTTCTGTGCAGAAGAGGATGCATTGCTGTCAGACCTTTTCTGAAGTATTTTGCAATATTTTTTTATTAGGAATATATTTTTATTCTTTTCTAGAGTGACTATAAAAATCTCTCCCAGTCTGTTTAAGTGTGCTAAGTTTGTTTATCTGCTTGTAAATCTGAAGAGCAGTGATAGAAAATCAAGTTACTACGCTCTTGTTACTTGGTAAAAGATATGAAAGGCACTATATAATAGATAGATAGATAGATAGATAGATAGATAGATAGATAGATAGATAGATAGATAGATAGATAGATAGATAGATAGATAGATAGATAGATAGATAGATAGATAGATATGTGAAAGGCACTATATAACTCATAGATAGATAGATAGATAGATAGATAGATAGATAGATAGATAGATAGATAGATAGATAGATAGATAGATAGATAGATAGATAGATAGATAGATAGATAGATAGTGAACAGCAGCTCCCCAGCAGCCCTGGGACTACAATTCCCAGCATGCCATGTGGGTTTCCATAACCCAGGAATGCTGCCATCTAGCATCTTTCCTGCTTTTTGTTTCCCCCTGGTCGTCTGACTAGGTAATGGACAGAAACCTTTCCCAGCAGGGACGCTATTCCATGCATGCCGTTTATATAGTATGTATAGTATACATTTGTATATATGCATTAGTTATATATATGGACTAGTCCTGTTTTAGGAAGGATTATAATGGTGACCTATTTTGGGTGATGATGGTGGATGTACATGTACAGAATTTGACCTTGAAGAAGGATTTTAAAAGGGTTCCTCTTAGAAGCATCTCAAATATATAGATAAACTGGAGAATGTAACTTGACAAATCTGCTTGAAGGTGACACGCGGACCTCAAAAGTGGGGCCTCCTTAGGCACGGGGCCTGGGGCTGCTCTTATTTAGTATTAAGTGGCAGAGAGCTGGCTGAGTAACGGCTGTCAAATGAAAATGCCATTAACAGACACTTGGACTTGAACCCACCATATGCAAGCTTAAAAAGTAGAACATCCAAATAATAAAATCCCTCTGAATCCCACCTTATTAATCCACTCCCCCTTACAACCCCCCCCCCCCTCCTATGTATTACATTTGATTTGTTTCCAATTGTATCACCGTTTAAGAGGGGTTTCAGAGAAGCAGCCGTGTAGCACTGGCGTTGAGAGGTTGACAAGCAGGGAGTGAAGCCCCCTAGTCTGTCTAAAAACAATTTTAAGATACATGACTCATTGTCTCCCTTTGTGGACATATATTGTCAGTCAGTCATTGTCCAACCCGCTATATCCTAACACAAGGTCATGGGGTCTGCTTGAGCCAATCCCAGCCAACACAGGGTGCAAGGCAGGAAGAAATCCCAGGCAGGGTGCCAGCCCACCACAGGGCACACACACACCAAGCACACACTAGAGACAATTTAGAATCGCCAATCCACCTAACCTGCATGTCTTTGGACTGTGTGAGGAAACCTTAGCTTGTCCTTAATGAGTCCTCTTTACATGTTCATTGGTTATTAGAGAAACCTGCCATTCTCTTCACTTGCATTGCAAGGTCCTGGCATTCCTGAAGTTCAATTTGAGGTTCAGAAATCACCCAAATGAAACTGCTTTCTCAAGAAACATGTCCGACTAACCCTTTTTTTAAACTATTTATTTTTTTAGAATGAAGGCTACTCCATGTAACAAACTGCCAAGAAACTCAACATTTTATACAGAGGTGTCTGTTACTGTCTGGGGTTTGCGGCCTGAAACATCAACACTGATCACCAAAGATGGAAGTGTATCCTGAGTGAATTGTGGAATCCAGCAGCACCTACAGCAGCATATCAGTTGAGAGGACATCCCGCTTACCCAGGCGCCAACTAAAGGACCCTAAGACTGTCTGGGGTAACAGGTAACAGGTCTCGGCAATGCTAATGCAATGGAAAAGGAAGGGATGTCAGGAAATACCACAGAACGTGAAATCAAAAGAGAGACAGTAGGGTGGCACGGTGGTGCAGTGCTGCCTCACAATAAGGAGATGGGGGGGGGGGGGTCACATCTGGTGTGGAGTTTGTATGCTCTCCGCATGTCCATGGGGCTTTCTTCTGTCAGTCTAAAGATATGCAGGTTAGTAGAATTGGTGACCCCAATGTATTTGTGTGTGTATGTGCATTTGCTCCATGATGGGCCAGGTGTTGTTCCTGCCTTGTGCCCTATTACTTGTAGGACTGGCTCCAGCTTCCCCAACAACCTGCCCTGGACATGCAAGTTAGGAAGATGGGTGGATGGATAGAAAAGAGATAATATAATGGAACTAATGTAGCTGTACTACTACTCTGAGACAAGTTGAAGTGCAAGTAATTAATGAAGATCTAAGCATTGCGGTTTGAAGTTCATCATGCAATGTGTATGTCTTGGTTATATGCCATTTGGTATGGGGTTTGTAAAAGAAGAGTTAATGTTTGTGATGGGCCATGTGTTGGAGTAATAAATGCAATGCATTTTATTGCTACCAGTGCTTGTGATGCACCCTCTACTACAGTGGTTCTCAATCTGTGGGGCAGGGGGCATGAAGTAACAAAAAGGGGTGCGCGAAGATATGAAAAAAAGAAAACAAGAATCAAAAATATGAAAAATACATCTATTGAAACCAAAACAAATTAACTTAAACTGCATTCTGATACTAGAAAAATAAATATAGAGTTATATAGGCCTAAATGTCAATAAAAGTTAAGTAGGTATAATAAAATATGCATCTATGATATATCATTAACTAAAAAAAACAAATTGGTATTAATGGGCTCCTTTCAAAAAAATGCTAGGGGGGCGCGATGAAAACTGTTATAAAAACTTGGGTCGCAAATACTTAAAGGTTGAGAAACGCTGCTCTGTTAGAATGGCAGTGCTCAAACACTGATAATTACATTGGCTAACTGTTATAATGGATAGTATTATACCAGACTGCAGTTTGGTAGCTTGCAGATTACTAATAATTTTAAATGACAGTTCATGTGTAAAAACATGAAATTACAAATGTCCTGTTTATTTCTCTTATTACCATTAGATAACTGTGCAGATTATGCTTTACACAGTTTAATAGGCAGTTGACTGCCAGTCCTTTTGCTAGAATTTTGCTTATATGAATACAAACAATGGGTCTGTCCACGTAAAAGCTCCTGTTTTCACAACGGCCACTATTTTTAACCACATATTTACCTGAAGTCAAGTTTATTACTTTTTGTATCCCTTGGAAACCTTAATAAACTTTAAAAATACCAAAATGAAATTTTAGTACAACTCAGCTTTTAGCTAATCAGACGAGTTTGATGTGACTGACTAGTCTCCTCCCGTCTTTCTTTCTTTCTTTCTTTCTTTCTTTCTTTCTTTCTTTCTTTCTTTCTTTCTTTCTTTCTTTCTTTCTTTCTTTCTTTCTTTCTTTCTTGTTATGATACGGGGTGATGGCACAAATGCCAGTAGTCATCGTGTCTTCTTATATGCTCAGCAGACTCCTTTATGCAAACTTTTGTGCTCCGTCCTTTCAGGACTCAGGCTGAAAGCCTGCAGCGCGACTGCCATGCGCGCTCCCTGACAAAAGCGCGAAGTCGCGCGTCCTTCTGGCAGGTTTGTCCCTCGGCGGTGTCCGTAACCCGGAAGAGGCGCGCAGGAGAGACGCGGAGGTACGCTTTTCCTAGACTCTCATTTATTATTAATAGTCCACCGCTTTGGCTAATGCTCGACGAGCTAAGTTCGGACCCGAGGGTTGTAGTCGTAGGGCGGCGCGACTAATGTTTACGTTTGGGTTGTTAAACGTCACGGACCGGCGATCGGGACCGCCGATTCACGTCTGTAAGCCTCGAGCCCACCGCTGCTGCCTGCAACCTGGGGGGCGGCTTGTGAGAAGTGAGCCCAGGCAGCGCGTCTCCAGAACGTTTGTCTCAGTTGCAGTACGCGTTGTGGAGTGCTAGCACAGGCATGGGACGGCTTTTTATGTCGACGCCGCTCGCGACGACGACACTCCGGGTGAATCAGCAGCTGCAGCGGCGGCGACATTAAAAACCACCCCGTGCCCCTGCTGGCACTCTGCAGCGCGTTTGTCAGTGTCGCCTCGTGCCCAGGTTAACAAGTGGGCACTACGCTTTGACTTAAAGTTGTGCCGTGTAAGGGTCACGTGCTCACAGTTTTGTAGACGGATAAGACGAAACTTTTTTTTGTCCCCGGGGGAAGATTTGGCGTTTTACACAGGCTCATTAAATAAATAAATAAATAAATAAATAAATAGATAAATAAACACACACGTTATAGTCTGAACACTCACCAGAATGACTAAAAAGAAAGAAACTTTAAAAAGAAAGAAAACTTCTGAGGTTGGCACCCTGCCCAGGATTGGTTCCTGATCTTGTGCCCTGTGTTGGCTGGGATTGGCTCCTGCAGACCCCCGTGACCCTGTGTTCGGATTCAGAGGGTTGGAAAATGGATGGATGGATGAAAACTTCTGACTTGGTAGTTCCAGAGCCTGTCGCACTGAGGTGCCCTACAGGCATATTGCCGTTGGTATGAAGCCCCCATACCAAACACGCCCCCCTAATCCCACAACCCTTTTGTTGGCTGAAAGTCCTCTGTGGTGGTGGTGTTGTGTCATGGAGAGGACATGCAGCATGAGGCTCAGCTTTGTTTTAATTTGCTCCTCCAGTGGGTCCAGTGTGCACCCCATAACTGAGCCTGCCTTTCTGATTAGCTTGTTGCTGGTGTTGTAGGAATTGTGATGGACGTCACTTCCCACATTAAAGCTTCCTAAGGAAGAAGAATCTGCTTTCCCCTTTCTTCCCAAGTCCCTCTGTGTTACCAGACCATTTGATGTTCACCCCCCCAGTACTTTTATTATATTTCATAATTTTATTTCAAGAAAGTAACATAGTGTAGATCCCCTTGAGTACTTACAGGAGTGGACCATACTGTAGGGGCTGTTTATGTGATGAAGGTCAGTGGGCAGTTCTTTGGGTTTCCGACGATTCTCAAAGTTTTCCCCTTGGCTCATCCCCCTTGTCAAGTGTAGAATCATCAGAGAATTTCTGCAGTTGACATGACCTGCTGTTCTCTTTTTAGTCGGAGGACAGAGACAAGCAGAGGGGTCCGTGCCTCGTGGTGGTCCAGTGCTGCCCACGCAGCCCTTGAGCCTCACAAACTGCAGTTTGCCCTGCAGGTCCTCCATCATCCAGGACTCCACAGATACAAAATGGAGACACTTTGCAATGCACGCTTCTATGAGAGTTTTGTTGGAAGTGCAGTGCACGTGATGCCTATGCTGAAAAATACTAAAGTGCCACTCTGGTGCCCAGTGCCAGCGGGTCCTCATCTTCACATGGCTTGTTATGGTGGCTCGCTGTCCTTAGATGGGCTGCAGGAGTCGCCGTTATCTACTGTTAGATGTTGCCCTGCAGTCGGCTGCACACACAAAGAACTGAGAAAACGAGGAAAATTAGAGGCGCAGAACATAAATAACCAGTAATAAGTAAAGCTGACAGAAATAACATACAAAAATATGAAAAATGCAATAAACATCTCAACATACGTTAACACATGTTGGCACCCCTGCCGACTCTACCACTGCCATATTTGGTATCTCATTTGTTTCATTCATGTCAGTACCGTTGGTATTTTGTTTTTAACTCCTTTTTCAATTTCCGCATTTCTTTGGGCATCTTCTTGTACTCCGGTTACATGGCTGTCCTCAAGGGGGCACTCACAGTGCCAGGCTTTGTCCCTCGTATGTTCAATACATCTGCCAGCAGTGCAGAGGAACAAACAGACAGAACGATGCCAGCCTGAGTTTGTTTACGTGGCAAGCAAAGCAAAATCCTGACCCGTTGTACAGTAGGAATGTTAGAAATCCCAGTTATATTTTAGGCCCCCAGTCAGCCATTTCCTCTCCAGTTGATCTCATTCTTTAGTTAGATGCTGTTTTTAGAAACCGCCGCCTTAAGGGCCTGTCACATTACACGACTTTAACAGTGATTTTCAGGCTAGGACTTTATTTATAAATTCTTAGCGAGTCCAAAACTGGGACCCCCAGTCGTGTAGTCTGATGTCCCCTGCGACTCGTTCTGACACGCTGACTCCATTGAGGCTAATTGTCGAATTACCTAAAGGCTTGGCGTCATTTTCTAGAACCTTCCAAGCTGTTTATAGGCCCAATTAACAAAGTGCATGTAAAACCTGTCACCCTCTGGAGTTGTGATATGGTCATTAAAAAGTGACATTCTCTCTGAGCATTATTGGAAAAAATTAGTTTTGCCCTGAACAGACCAGATGTCTTAAACGATATGTCAGATTTAGAGCTACGGAGGGCTTATAAAGGAAGTTTTAAAGCAGGGGTGCCCAACCACAGTCCTGGAGGGCCGCTGTGGCTGCAGGTTTTCATTCTAACCCTTCTCCTAATTAGTGATCTGTTTTTGCTGCTAATTGACTTCTTTTGAATTAATTTTACTTGACTTGGTTTTTGATAAATGTTCCCCTGAATTGCTTCATTTCTTTCCTTAAATGGCACCCAAACAAAAGTGAAGTGTGAAGTGAGTGAGCCAACAGAAGAGCAATTAAGTCAGGGCCTCAAACTCCAACCAATTTCACTCCAACCAGTTCCTTAATGAGGGGCCGAGTCTTGTCTTTAATTAAACCCGTTCTTTAATTCCATGGCTTGTTGCTGCTCTAATTGTGCAATAGCAGACATTGTGGATTTTCTCTTTTCTAAGAGCAGATCAGCATTCCTGAGACCTTCACCTTTCTTTATTTTCAGATACTGTGTGATGGTCACAGTTTGCTGGTCCTGTTTTGGCTCATTTTGTATCTTATTATTGTTTGGCTGCTAATTAAGGAAAACAAAACAATTGAGGGGTCTGAGTCTTCAAGAGCAAGTCAATTAAAATGAATTCAAAAGAAGTTAATTAGCAGCAAAAACAGGTCACTAATTAAGAAAAGGATTAGAATGAAAAACTGCAGCCACTGCGGCCCAGCAGGATTGGAGTTGGGCACCCCTGTTTTAAAGAATTCATCCCTTAACACTAGAATTACTAAAGCCTACGAAAAAACTCGTAATCCCGGCCCTCCTTAAATCCCTTCACACCTCTCCAGCAGCGTCTTTTGTGTTGTAAATGTGTCAATCGGCACAAGCAGCCTGCTGTCCCATTCCACCCCTAAACCCCCCCCCTCCCCCCCTACACCCGATGGAGCTCAAGTCGCAAAGAAGATTCTCTGAGCTCAAGTGTGTTGATGTGTGTGTGAGGTGCCTGGTGTTGTAGAGGGTCAATAATATAGAATATCGTTATTTGGAAAACATGCACTTCACGTGTGCTCCGTGTCTACAAAGATCTGGGTGTGATATAGGACGCTGTAGACTGTGGGACCCGGCTGCCTGCCACACAGGTAAGTGTAGGATGAAAGGAAATGCCAGGCAAGAAATGCTGAACACACACCTAAAGCAGAAACGTTTTCCATGTTACACTAATAATGACGTGAAGTGCATCAAGTGTGAAGACCACCAATGCACCAAACCTGCATGTCTTTGGACTGTGGGAGGAAACCCACACAGACACGGGGAGAACATGCAAACTCCACACAGGGAAGACCCGGGAAGCGAACCCAGACGGGTCTCCTTACTGCGAGGCAGCAGCGCTACCCACTGTGCCACCCTTATTTTTATTTTATACTAATAATAATAATAGCAGCAAGTGACTACTCAAAACGCATAGCGCCAAGACTCGAACCGACAACCTTTGGTTTATAAGGCAGCAGGTCTTACCACTGCACCATCCAAGAATACATTTCACCTTTCTGTCAATTGACATTTGAGTTTGGGTTTGTAGCTCATTGACAGCCACATTTTTCTTTGCTTTGGTTATATTCTTGAATTAAAGCGCACGTGTTTACTTGATATTTGGACTAAAGTCTTCACACTTCATACACTTCACGTCATTATTAGTATAACATGGAAAAGGTTTCCTGCTTTAGCTATGTGTTCAGCATTTCTTGCCTGGCATTTCCTTTCATCCTACACTTACCCATATGGCAGGCAGCCGGGTCCCATGCCCGGCCGGGATGCCCCGTCTACTTATGTTCCGGGGGAGCAACCATGGGCTGAGGATGATGCCTCAGTTTCCCGGCGGGCTCCATGGGAGATGGAGTTCTCCACAGCCCTGTTGGCATCTGGGGTGGCCGCCAGAGAGTGCTGCATGGGTCCCAGAGCCAGCCTAGACAACTCTACTGCCCCGCCAGGAAGTGCAATCAGAAACAGGTGATCAAGCACTTCCGGGTGGGTTATAAAAAGGGCCAGCAACCACCACTCAGGAGCCAGAGTCGGGAGGTGGAGGACAAAACTTGTCGAGAGGAGTGGTGGTGCCAGGAGGAAAGGACTGTGTTGTGGCTGTGGGGTTCACGGGGAAGACCTGCCCCAGAGGTAAAGAAAAATAAAGTCTTTCTCATGTTTTACACGTGCCTCAGTGGGAGTCTGTGTCGGGTCGGGCGCTATACAGCGTCCTATATCACACTCAGATCTTTGTAGACACGGAGCACACGTGAAGTGCATGTTTTCCAAATAACGATATTCTGTATTATTGACCCCCTACAACTTCAGGCACCTCACACACAGATAAACACACTTGAGCTCGGAGAACCTTCTTTGCGACTTGAGCTCCATCGGTGGGGGGATAGGACAGCAGGCTGCTTGCTGCTTGTGCCCATCGACACATTTATAACACAAAGACACGGATGGAGAGGTGCGAAGGGATTTAAGGTGGGCCGGGATTATGAGTTTTTTCATAGGCTTTGGTAATTCTAGTGTTAAGGGGTGAATTCTTTAAAACTTCCTTTATAAGTGCCTCAGTGGGAGTCTGTGTCGGGTCGGGCGCTATACAGCGTCCTATATCGCACCCAGATCTTTGTAGACACAGAGCGCACGTGAAATGCATGTGTTCCAAATAACGATATTCTATATTAGTGACCCTCTACAACACCAGGCACCTCACACACATTTAAGGAGCCTTGGCTTGAGCTGAGAGAGTTGAGCTCCATCAAGGTGGATAATGGGACAGCAGGCTGCTTGCTGCTTGTGCTGATCAACGCATTTACAACACAAAAGACGCTGATGGAGAGGTGCGAAGGGATTTAAGGTGGGCCAGGATTGCGAGTTTTTTCATAGGCTTTAGGGATTCTGTTGTTAAAGAATTCACCCCCTTAAGTGGATGGAGGCGTCTGACATTTCTCTGACTTTCCCCCTCCAGTGGCCATTTTTGGAAGTGTTTGTGACTTTGTGAGAGGAAATCACAAACATTGGGTGAATTACAATCAAACACTTCATGATCAGAACTCGTGAAAGTGAATTTTTGTGGCCAGCAGGCTGAAATCACTAAGATGCTCCCAGATGTGCTCAGGAAGCCAAATCTTTGGTTTCCAGTGAACTACAAGCTACGTTTAGGTGGAAAAACCAAGTGAGATTTGGCCACGGAGGCACTTAAAGCCCCAAGCGCTGTGGAGCCGAGTGACGTTCACTCTGAGGGGGTCTCATCTTACTTAACACTGTCACCCTTCTGTAATGAACGTCATTTCTGTTTGCTTGCGTTGACCAGAATGTCTGAGACACTCCACTCTACGCTCTTCTTTAATATCACACTTTTGTTTCTTTTTATTTTAGCAATGGCTGACAACATTTTCTTTGAGTTCCTCCACATGGAAATGGTGGACTATGTGTACAAGATGGACGTGAGCAGAGAGGAGCACGAGCAGGTATGTACGGTAGGCCCGGTCTGTTCATACTGCTTTTTGGGAGAAGACGGAATTTGGTGTCTTGCAGGACTTGCTAATTGGAAAAAGAAAAAAAATGATAGATTGTTCAAATGACAGGGCTGTGTAAAAGTATTTGCCCCCTTCCACAAATCCTCTGTGTATATTTGTCACAAGGAATGGCTTCAGACCTTAAATAAATGGAATCCAAGTAAACCTGAGAACACAGTTTCTAAAATGGCTACTTAAAATGTGCAAATAATTAAATTGTGCATTGCCCACCATCCCCCCCCACCCCCATGTTCCTCACTCAAAGTTCTGAACAAATTTCCTTGATGATTTGGCTTTTTGACTAAACCGAGTCAGCCCTGTTGAATCTGAACCTCACCACATGAGTGACGTTGTCACCACTGCAACATGTAGCCTCCATGAAAGGAAATTCTCAAAGAGAGGAGCAAAACAGCTATAGAAACGTACCAATCAAGAAAAGGGGGGCAAAGCCCTTTGTAAGACCCAATTACATGCAAATGGAGGACATTTGAGACACTGGGAGCCTTTCAAGGAAAGGCCAGCCTGCCACATTGTCTCCATGAGCACACCGACAACTTATTCACAACATTACAGGGGATCCCAGAAGAGCATCCAAAGAACAGCGGGGCTCTCCGGCCTCTGCTAAGGTGGTCCGTGTCCGTGACTCCACTGTAACAAAGACATGGAGGAGAAATGGGAGAGGAGCAAGGCAGGAACCTCTCCTCTGCAAGAACATTAGAACAGTCTGGATGAGAACGGGCCATTCAGCTCAACAAAGCTCAGCACTCCTGTCCACTTAGTTTCTCCAAAATAACATCAAGTCGAGTTTTGAAAGTCCCTAAAGTCTTATTGTCTGCCATACGACTTTGTCACTTATATCAAGTGTTTATCGTTCTCTGTGTAACGAAAAGCTTCCTAATGTTTGTGCGAAATTGACCCCTAACTGTGTTCCCGTGTCCTTGATGAACTCATTTTAAAGTCGCCGTCTCGATCCACTGCACTCGTTCCCTTCATAATGTTAAACACTTCAAGTCAGGTCTCCTCTTCATCTTCTGTAAAGGCTCAGCACCCTTAATCTTTCTTCATAATTCAATCCCTGTAGTCCTGGAATCAGCCTAGATGCTCTTCTCTGGACCTTCTCTAGTGCTGTGGCCTCGCCATAAAGTTTGAGCTGACCCTGCTGTGACTTGTACTCCACACATCAAGGCGCTATATAACCTGACATTCTGTTAGCCTTCTTAATGGCTTCTGAACACTGTCGGGAAGTTGATAGCTTAGAGTCCACTATGACTCCTAAATCCTTCTCCTAAGGTGGACTCTCGATTTTTCAGACCACCCGTTGTGTATTCAAAACACAAATGCCACCAAACCCCTGGATCATCCCAAAGGTGGGATAGATGAATCAAAAGCTGAACTCTTTGGACCTCCAGGAACCCACCAGGTGTCATGTCTCAGCCAGAGTGTCTCCCCAGACTGGGGTTCAGGGTCACATTTGCGGTCCCTTTTGTTCATTTTTGATTCTTTTGTTTATGCAGATTATGCTCATCATTCTTTATTTTATACACGTTGGTTCTGAATATGTAAATAAGCTGCTTTTGTTATGTTCCATGTGGTTTGTGGCAGGTCCACCCGCCAATCACTGCCAAGGACTGCCCTCCTCCCTATCAATCCCACAATTCCCAGCGGCTCATTGTCTTGGTGAGTTCTGGGGCCTCATGTATAAACGTTGCGTACGCACAGAAATGTTGCGTAAGAACGTTTCCACATTCAAATTGCGATGTATAAAACCTACACTTGGCGTAAAGCCACGTACTTTTCCATGGTAGCTCATACCCTGGTGTACGCAAGTTCTGCGCTCGGTTTTGCAGACTGGCGGCACCCAGCGTCAAAGCAGTGCTACTGTTCCTGTGTGGTTTCCCTTTCTTTTTTAGATCCATATCCATGACGGCAGCTTTATCAAATACACTGAAATTAACCGCATATCGTTCATAAATTTAATGCATCTGATTGTAATTAACCTGTAACAACATAATGTTCCACAAAATGGTCAAACTATTCTAAATCCCATAACTGCTTTAGCGTTGTTACACTCACTGCACCTTCTTCTTCTTCTTCTGTCAGCTGCTTCTGTTAGGTGTTGCCACAGCTAATCATCTTTTTCCATATTCCTCTCACTGCACCACTCGGCGTATTTATATCACTGTATCTGAGTGGGAATCACAGCAGCAGCTGATTGAAAAGAGAATTATCGGTATACAGAATCAAGCACTCGCTGCCTCAGCCATTCGCTATTTGAACTGCTCTCATACGTCAAACACTTCACAGCCTTTCCTGTTCGGACCTCGCGGTTCACAAACAATTTCATCCCAAGAACTCTAAACGCACTCCATCGGTCCATCAAGTGCTCCTTGTAGAACTGTTTGTACTTGCAAGTTACCGTGAGGTAATTGTACTTATGATACAGTTATAATATTGCACAACCTGAGCCACTTTATAAAGCGCGTATTTACGTATGATGACGATATCATTTTTAAGATGAAATGCATCTGATTATATTATACAGATAAAACTTTAACTACATGGTGCCGCAGCGCTAGCGAGCTTGAGCTTCGTTCATTGTTTGTTTCTGCCTCATGCTGTTTTCATGCTGTGGCTGGCGCGACACTGGAAGGATAGACGGATAGAATAATTAAACATTATGAAGACATTTCGATGTTCCTTAAAAGTTTTGAAGAATTGGCGTTCTCAGCTTACAGATGGCTTAACGTCTATTACAGAGCTGATTGTGTGGCGATTGGGTATTTGGAGAAAGAAAAGTAAGGACAGGAATTGGGGGTTAGTACGTTTGAAAAAGACAGTACTTCTGTAATAAAGCATTTCATTGAAGGTCGTGCACGGCGCAGCAAGCCTCTTGCGTATACAAGCACTGTGCCACCGTGTTCCCATGTTCAATAACATGCTTTAACTCATATCATCATGAAAATAAAAAAAGCTGTAATATTACGAACGTAATGATTTCTGTGTCCTGTCGGAGAAAGAGCACGTAGTGATTCAGGCACATAGAGCACATAGAAGATCAAATACACAACAAATTATTTAACGTGCTACTTTAGTTACGTTGGGATTTGAGAAACTAGTAAACAATTTTAAGATCAAGTTTATGATGTTCTACTTTAATGACAAAATAAACTACGTGATTAAAGTGGAAATTTCGAGATTAAAGTTGACATTTCATGCTTTTTTGACACTGTGTGCCTTTTTTTTTTCACTGTACCCTAATAAGCTTTCATATGACACTCAGACGGAGGGCTACGACTCACCTTTTCACGCCGACTTTGATGTGTGACAACTTCTTTTTTTATTTCGGGCACTGTGCGACTTTGTGAACTTGAGCTTTAGAGTGACATAGCATGTCGGAGAAACTCGATCAGCTTCCTTTTGTTACTTATATAACTGTTTAACCCAACAAATAATACGTTTTATTTTGCCTCCATTTGGTATTCGCTGAAATTCTTCTATTTTTCCTCGTACTTTTGCCATTGCCTTTTCACAGAACGCTGAGCTTAAGGGCTATTTATATTGATTTGCATATTCAAAGAGGCGTAATTCTGGGAGGAGTTGGGGCGGGACAGCAGGCGTGTGTACGTGCGTTTATTTCCACGCTGAGCGGGATTTATGTAGCGGAAGTTGGCGAACGCACAGATTCCTGCATCTGGAGTTTTCTGTGCGTAAGCACATTTCAGCTTTTGTGCTTACGTCATGTTATAGTGCGGATTCTACGCTCGGCGTTATGCATGAGGCCCCTGGTGTTTTGCTCCTCTTTGGCTCCATCCATCCTGTGTGTTCTTTCAAGTTCTTAATAATAATAATTCTTTAATAATAATAATTCTTTACATTTATATAGCGCTTTTCTCACTACTCAAAGCACTCTCCACACAGAGAGGACATGGGAAGTGAACCCACAATCTCCCACAATCTCCTTACTGCAAAGCAGCAGCACTACCACTGCGCCACCTGTGCCCCTTTTTATGGGTAGCAGCACAAATGGATGCCAAAGTCCCCCCCCCCCACCTTGAAACTCCATTTGTAATGAAATACTCAACTTGGAATGAGCGTGAAAACTCGGGGGAACAATCGTGTTATTAGCTGTGCCCCACGATTCGCTTGCGGTGACATCTCCATGGCGAGATTTCAGCAGCTGCAGCCTTCTGCCCAAAAAGATGCCCTTTAGGTAACAATGTCACCCCCAAGATTGGTCTCTTTTGTTGTGAAAAGATGTCCTTTACTTTATTCGATTATTTATTTCTATAATTCTTAACCCTTAAACTGCCACATACTTGCACCCCAGGATGTCAAATGCTTTTTTGCTGCACTTTTTAAGGAAGACGGGCATCATTCCAACTGACTGGAAAAACGGGACTTGTTGTCCCTATCTGGAAAGGGAAGGCTGATCACCTGGATTGCGGCAACTACAGGTGGATAACACTGCTCTCGGTGCCGGGTACGGTCCTTGCTAGGGTCGTCCTCAATAGGATCCGTGATCACTTGCTCACCTACCAGCGACCAGAACAGTCTGGTTTTACACCTAAGAAGTCTACCATTGACCGCATCCTGGCATAGAAGGTTCTCATGGAGCACTAACGCGAATATCGGCAGAGTTTCTTTGCAGCCTTTGTTGATTTTCATAAAAGTGTTTGACTCAGTTGATCGCGCTGCCCTGTGGGACATCCTGAGAGTTTGCGGGATCCCCTCGAGGTTGCTGGATATCATGGCCGGCCTGTACACTGGTACTGTGAGTGCTGTGCAGAGTGGAGGCAGGACCTCTGTGATTTTCCCAGTTGATTCTGGGGTTCGTCAGCGGTGTGTTCTGCTCCTACTCTGTTCAATGCTTGTATGGACTGGGTATTGGGCAAGATCGTGGGGTCCAGCGCCTGTGGGGCATCTGTTGGTGAAGAAAGATTCATGGATCTTGACTTTGCTGACGATGCTGTGATCTTCACAGAGTCAATGGAGGCTCTGATCAGGGCGCTCGAGAGACTGAGTGAGGGGTCTGAGTGTCTGGGCTTATGAGTGTCCTGGATTAAAAAACAAAGATCCAGGCCTTTAATGACCTCTTGAGCTCAGCCATCAGCAGTGTGTTTGTCTGCGGAGAGTGTCGACCTCGTCATTGAGAGGTTTACTTACCTCAGCAGTGACATTCATGTCTCTGGTGACTCTTCCTATGAAGTCATTAGACAGATTGGGAGAGCATTGGGGGGTCATGAGGTCGCTGGAAAGGTGTGTGTGGCACTCCTGATATCTCGGCAAAAGGATGAAGGTCCAAGTCTTTAGAGTCCTGGCCCTTCCTGTCTTGCTATATGGTTGCGAGACATGGACGCTATCCAGTGACCTGAGATGAAGACTGGACTCCTTTGGTACTGTGTCTCTTCTTGGGTACCACGGGTTTGACTTTGTGTTGCTCATGGAGTCCCGAATGAGGCACATGACCTGCATTGTGAGGGAGCGTCAGTTACGGCACTATGGCCATGTGGCACGGTTCCCTGAGGGTGATCCAGCTTGTAAGATCCTCATTGTTGGGGACCCGAGTGGCTGGACCAGGCCAAGGGGTCACCCACCTAACACCTGGCTGCGGCAGATTGAGGGTCATTTTCGGAGGGTGGGGACTGGACCGCGTATCTGCCTGGGGGGTTGCCAACCGGGATCCCGAACTGTTTCATCGTTGGGGGGGGGTGTGGAAACCCAGTGTACCAGTGCAGGCTCCCCAACTTGACTTGAGAAAACATCACAATTCACCAAGAAAAAGTGAAATTTTAACACATCTTTTTTTTGTTCATGCAAAGAACATCACAATGACTGCAACAAATGATCATTTTACACACTGCCAGTGAACTGTCAAAACTATAAAAGACAACTGTGACAATCTATTATGATATGTAGAAGGTGCAAGTGACACCATTGATGACATTCAGTAAATCAACTGCATTTGAACTGGCTGACGCCCGCAGGCTCATCTAGTGCAGCGGCTCAATCCCAGGGATAGATAGTGATGCTGCAGTGCTGTAGGGGCGCCAGAGGTCCTGAGCTGGCTGCTCAATGAATGTACGGCACGGACTGATCAGCTCCGGTGGGCTGGCAAATTGCACTGGGAACCAACTGTCGCCGTTTGTGGTGGTTTAAGGGTTAAGTTCTTTCTCAGTGCTATGAGGGGACATTTTTAGGAAGACGTTAACCTGCAAAACCTCCTCATATTCTCACGCACATAGACTTTCATTGTCCTCTTTAGAGAATATCAGTAAACTCAGACGTCCTCCTCCTTATAAAGCGCCACTTTCATGGCGGTCTGAACCACGCCCCTCGCAGTGGACGCCAGAGCTCTTGGCACCCTGGCCCACAAGTCTCACTTGTGCTTGTACTGTAGGTGGCAGGACTGAAGAGGTGGTTTAGGTCACCTTAGAGGATTTTCTGTATCATGAAGGCAGGTGACAGCATTGAGGGGTCCCCACCGTAGCGTGGTGATGCACATTACAATGAACAATCCCCCCCTGACTGCCTCCTCCTTTGTTTTTTTTTTTCTTTCAGGTGAAAATGAACGCCATCTCAACGTTGGAGAACATGGGATTCCGAGTCGGACAAGGGCTGATTGAAAGGTGCCGGGACTGGGGCGTCGGGGTCGCTGGTTGGCCGGTTTGATCTTCCTCTTCCTACTCCTCCTCCTCCCCACTTGCCATGCAATGGCTTTTCTGGCCATCTCTCCATATCTCGCAGTCATTTTGAATGTATTATTTACGAGGGGATGGTAAGAATATCGTTGTTACTTTCACAGTTCTGCACGGCAGGCAGTAAATTATGTATCAGTCGTGTCGGTTATTCACTTTCAGCCCTCATGCATTTTTGATTTGTTTGGTGTGGTTTAACTTTGACCGCCATATTGCGCCACAGAAATGTGACTTTCTGCTGCTTCGGGTTCCAGGCCCCTGCTCCTCTTCATCTTCTTCTTCATCGCCTCCATGCTAATGCAGTCAGAGTGAAGGTTACGGGCTCAGCTACCTGAGCTCACTCCGGCGGTCATCACACTTTGGTGCATCCCTCAGAAAATGAGTGGCATTGGGGAGGGGAAGGGGGACCCTCTAAGAGAGATGGCACTGATAAATAATTAAATAGCAGAAGCAATAAATCAATAATGCAAGGAATGGCTTTTTACAACAAAAGCAGAATACAGAGACGTTTCTAATTCTGTAAAAGCACACGTCAGGTTGGCAGTCAAGTGAAATTCACATCGGCGCGTCTCCTCAGCAAAGCCGACCGTCAAGATGCAAACTAAAAGTATATTAGTATTCCTATATAGCGCCTTCACAAAGTCCTCAGACCCCTTCACTTTGTCACATGTTACTAAAATTGATTTTCTTTTTCCCCTCATCAAGCAACACTCAGTACCCCCAGAATGACAAAGCAAAAGCAGGATTTTAGGAATTTCTACAGGTTTAAATCCACAGACTCCAGGGGTCACTTTGTTTTCTACATTGTGGCCAACGACCGGGAACCTTGCCCCACCGGGACACCTGGAGAAGGGAAGGACCGGGAGTGGGACAATATCTTCCCCGGGGCTCAAGAGGGCAGCCCCCCTGGATTGCATCAGGGCCACAGATAAGGAGCTTGGAAGCTCAACCCTGTAGGGGGCCGTCTGGATGGTTAGGAGCCATGGACTGCAGCACTTCCACCACACCAGGAGGTGCTGCAGGATGGTCATCAGGGCACACCTGGAGCACATCCAGGGTGTTATAAAAGGGGCTGCCTCACTCCAAACAGGGAGCCGGAATCAGGAGGCAGAGGACGGAGGAGTGAGGGTGGCACATGAGAAGAGTAAAGGCAAAGGAAAGTGGAAAGGGACTGAGTAACTGGTGATTGGCGCACTGTGCTGTGCAGAAGAGAAATACAAAGTGGGTGTCCTCCTGTCTGTCTGTGTCCGGGCATCTTTCACAACGTCCTATATGTTTTAATACATGTTTAATAAGTAACACCTCCTTACACTGTGGTTAAAATGGTGGGGGGGGGGGGTGGGGAATTGGGGTTATCTGACTCAAGGCAAGCAAACCACATGACAAAAACCTGCAATCCAATTGGCTGTCCAGCGCACCCATCTCAAAATATCCATTCGACACAAGAATTCCGACCCTTTAACTTGAGAATTTCGGTGAGACCCCTTTGGCAGCCATTCCAGCATGGAGTTGTCCTAGGTTTGATGCGACAAGCCTCACATGTTATGTTTCAGCTGTGAATCTTCCCCGGGCTCAAATTCTTGTTTCATGTCTGTCTGGTCCATTTTTGATTAACGTTGCTATTTACTTTGCTTCTGTGTATCTACGAAGCCGTTGTCACGTCCGTTGTATTTTGTGGGTGGTTCCTTAGGAGGCGGGGCCACCTGCCCGTCATCGCTGTGGACTGACCTCAGCCCATTTAAAGGTGAGGGTTGCTCACAGCTCATTTGAATGTGCTAGGGCAGGGGTGGGCAATGTCCGTCCTGGAGGGCCTCGGTGACTACAGGTTTTTACTCCAACTCAATTGCTTAATTGGAAACCAATCCTCAGCAGTCTTGGAACTTATTTAATTTTATGGTTTATTAGTCTGCAATGTAAGATCATAGATTTTTTCCTTTCCAAGGATATCATCATAATGATTCGAAGCCTAAAATGGGAAATTTTTAGTCTGCCCCATGTTTCTATTAAGTTTTTTATTAAATCAAACAGTGTATGATGAACACACAGTGATGGAAATGGAAACAAGCGAGAAGGAGAACTGCTGGCTGCTTTGTCTTTTACATCGTAATGTTAATAAGGAGCCATTAAAACACGCCGTCTAACTGTTTAAGATTGAAATAAGCAATTAAGAGTGGGGACCCTTAACAAGCGAGACCACTAAAATGAAGAATCAAAATGTCACTTAAGCGGTAAGAGCTTCATCAGCAATAATCGACTTCTCATTAAGAAGGTGGGTTGGAACAAAAACCTGCAGCCACTGCAGCCCACCCCTGCGCTAGGACGTCAGTGTGGGTTTATTGTGATTAGTAGATTTTCAGACCTTCTGCTCCATTTGATGACCATTCTCTGGATTACTGTGTTGGGGCTCTGTTTGCATTCAATCAGTTTATTGTTTCAGGGAACTCCTTTTGTCTTTTGTGCTCCACCGAGCTTCATTATTATTGAAGAGCCTTTGTAAAGAATTCATCTTTTATTTTATAAAGATCTTGTATTTGCCCTTCTACTTAGCCAGGGTTTGACCATAAATCCCCCTTCCAGTGGGCATCTGGGTTAAAAACGACCACCACCAGTACTGTTAGCCAACAGGGTGCTGGCATAAATTGGAGTACTGTTTGGAGAAGAAGAGTGGGAGACGTGTCCAGAGGAAGGTCAAGAGAGTGGAACTGAGGATAGGAACTTTGAATGTTGGCAGTATGACTGGTAAGGGGAGAGAGTTAGCAGATATGATGGAGAGAAGGAAGGTTGATGTATTAGATTAGACAGGAGTCCCCGTGGACTATGATGACATTGTGATTTGTAGTGAGAGTAGGGAGCAGGTTGAGGAGACCCTGGAGAGGTGAATATATGAGAGAAGAGGAATGAAGGTCAGTAGGAACAAGACAGAATACATGTGTGTGAATGAGAGGGAGGTCAGTGGAATGGTGAGGATGCAGGGAGTTGAGTTGGCGAAGGTGGAGGAGTTTAAATACTTGGGATCAGCAGTACAGAGTAATTGGGATTGTGGAAAAGAAGTGAAGAACAGTGAAGACTAACAGGAGTGATATGTGACAGATGAATATCACCCAAGAGTGAAAGGGAAGGTTTATAGGACGATGGTGACACCAGCTATGTTATATGGGCTGGACACGGTGACACAGGAGACACAGCCGGAGGTGGCAAAGTTAAAGATGTTAATATTTGCATTGGGTGAGAAGAGAATGGACAGGATTAGAAATGAGGACATTAGAGGGTCAGCTCAGGTTGGACCAGAGAGGTGAGATTGCATTGGTTTGGATGTGCAGAGGAGAGATGCTGAGCATATTGGGAGAAGGGTGCTAAGGATAGAGCTGTCAGGAAAGAGGAGAAGAGGAAGGCCAAAGACAGCAGTTCTCAAACTGTAACAAAAAAGGGGGTGTGAATGTTGACATATGTGGTGTAATGTTGCTATTCGTAGGGAAATTTTGAACTTGTATCGGCAGTAAAAAATATAGGAATACATTTTATTAGGGTTTCAAAAAAACATTATGAAAACTGTTATGAAAACTCGGATCGCAAAATACCTAAGAGAAGGTTTATGGATGTGGTGAGAGAGGACATGCAGGTGACGGGTGTGACAGAGCAAGATGACGAGGACAGGAAGATATGGAAGAAGATGATCTGCTGTGGCAACCCCTAACGGGAGCAGCTGAAAGAAGAAGAAGTTTATAATATTAATACCTCTGGGAATATTCTGCTATTTCTAAGAAGACACAATCGGCACAAAAAGAAAGTTGGGGATCCACCCCACGTATTCTTGAGCAGGTAAAAGAAAAAATGTTTGAACAAGCAAATGAATCTCTTCAGACTGAGCCTGTACAGAATGTATAGTGTCTGTGGCCGTTCACTGGCTTTATAGCGGGAGGACAGGAAGTGGAAATGAGGTCATCAGTAGTTTTGGGAAGTGGTGCAGTCAGGTGGTCTGTCCTTATGATGGTCTGTGGGGAGAGAAGAAGAGGCATTAGTGCTCACCGCTGACCTGCCATCCAGCTCGTCGACACTCTCATTTGAGCCCTTTGACTGCTGTGACCTCGCGTGGTTGGTGGCCGCTAATGAGCTCCCAAACCCCAGACACAAACGACTCACCGCAACTTCCAGGTAAAATAAACAAAAGTTTACTTCCAACAGCTGTGCAAAGGCAATGGACATACAAGGCATACAGAAAACTCAGCCTGTTAATCACAGTCCGTCTCCCAATGGAGTCTCCACCCTTCTCGGTGCACTTTTTGAGGTTCGTTCCATTTTCTAACTTTAGCATGACTCCCCCTCGTGTATCTATTATTTTTAAAATTATATATATATCCTATAAAATGGAATGCATATTGCATTGTATTTCTCTAATGAAGTTGGTGTTAAATAATCTTGCGGCACACCAGTTAAAAATCGCTGGTCCGACTCTCGGACCCCTTCAGTGCCAAACAGCTGACGTGTTGTGAGCGTCGTCACACAATGGCTGCCATCGTGTTATCCAGGTGGAAGCTGAGCATTGGTGGTGTTTGAAGTGCCCCCCCACCCCACCCCCGCAAAACACCATGTAAAGTGCTTTGAGTGTCGTCTTCTATATACGAGTGTAAGCCAACGCTGTCAATGTCTGCACTTCTGTGATCATTCTGCTTAACACACAGACAGGGTCAGGCTCGCCAACCCCCGGGTTTGGTTAACTGGATATTCAATTTAAAGAGATTGTTATTTTCATGGTTATTGTTACATATGCATTATTTTCACTTTTACTGTAAAACTTCAGTAAAAAATATTTTTTGAATTGACTATTAAGTATCTGCGACCTGAGTTTTCATAACAGTTTTAATTATGCCCCCCTAATGTTTTTTTGAAACCCTAATAAAATGTATTCCTATATTTTTTTGCTGCCGATACACCGCTACAAGTTTAAAATTTCCCTACGAATAGTGAAATTACGCCACATATAGCAACATTCGCGCCCCCTTTTTTGTTACTTCGGGGCACACCCCACAGTTTGAGAACCGCTAAATTAACTTGCCATCAAGATTGCATTGAATTTTGATTCCGTGTTTGGACTTTCATCATGCCAACGCAACTTATAACGGCCCGTGAGTGAATTTCTTTTCTTTCTCTCTAATAAATAAATCGACTTTTTCGAATGTTAGTGTAAGAGCCATTTCCTAGTTACATAAGAAATGCATAAATGTTTTACTAAATGTTAGTGCAGAATCTATGGGCGGTTCCTATAACCCCCCATAAGTTGAATTGAATTATTAACTATTAACTATTTCTAGCTTCTCTGACTAAACATTATTCTCAGTTCGTGATCAGCCTTGCCATGTGTAAGGTTTTGAATACAACCAATCTTGTCCTATTGTATAGCCCATCACTCAGACATCAATTACGCAATTACATCTCAATACATCCTTCTTTCAACAGTAATTCGGCGGGTGGAAAACCAGACGGTGTTAATGGTTGTAGATTTTCTTTGTGATGTTGTAAGTTGATGCTTTCATCTTCCACACGATCACCACCAACTGTTTCAGCAGAGTCTATTGATACGCATTTAACCAATTTGCTGTGTAACCGATCGACAATTTTCACGTTAATTCATAATCCTTAACTGGCTCTTCATGTGTATCGTGCCAATGTTTTTGAATGTCTTTATAATAATAATAATTCTTTAATTCTTTGCATTTATATAGCACTTTTCTCACTACTCAAAGCGCTCAGCAATGGCAGGTTAAGGGCCTTCCTTGCTTAAGGGTCCAACAGAGCAGAGTCCATATTGGCATTTATGGGATTCGAACCGGCAACCTTCCGATTGCCAGTGCAGATCCTTAGCCTATGAAGTTCTACTTTGTCTTTTATTTCTGACTCCGGTTGGACCTATGACATTTTCAATTCCACTTGGTCTGAGCTGGTTATTACTTTCCTTTTTTTCTGAATTTGAACATGGATTATTATGGTTCTTTTTGCCGCCTTTTCTCTCCAATGCATTTGAGTGTCTATTTCGACGCGCTGCTCTTTCTTCTTTGCTTAGTCGTTGATGTGTCATCTAGAACGTATAAAATTATTGTCCTCATAAAATTTATAAGAGCTGAGAGCGCAGGAAGTGTGTCTGCCAAAAGCATTCACACGACTGAGAGGTGAGATGACTGGGATTTACTTCCAAAAGTTGTAAGTATGACGTGACTTGAAAGAATCTTGCGGGACTTCATTCCAAAAAGTCTCGTCTCATCCCAAGATTTTTTTTATTATAATAGTGAGGTAATCTCTCTCCAGATTTATTTTGTAGATATTTTTCTGTGTGATTTTAGTGAAGTCTTATATCTGTCAATTTTTTTTTTTTTTTTATCAAAAGAATCTGCTTCTTGTGTTGTTTCTTTGAGTTTGGATGTTGCTTTGAACCCAGTTCTTCCATTTCATGTTGCCAGTTTGCTGTAAGAGCCTCTTAGAGAGTTCATGTTTGACGTGAACTTCATGTACACGGGCCTGTTTAATTCCTATAGATCAGCCCTTTCTTTTAATGTAAGTAAGTAAGTGAGCAAGTGAGCGTGAGGTTCTGTCGATCAGACGTGTCTGCGTATTGGAGATGACGTGCAGTTTTCTGACCCTGCTTACGCGCTTCATGTGCCTCAAGTGAAACTGTAAACAAGAACTTTTTTCTTTCTTTATTACAGTTTTTTTTTCTCTATTTTTGTGAGAACTCTTTTTTGCTTTGAAATTTTACAAAAACTTTTAAAAACAAAGATATTTGCTCATTGAAATTATTGGAACACGTGCCACACTTTTGCCCGAATCACCTTTTGAAGCAAACTAAAAGCTGCAGAACTTTGGTAATTCCAGATAAGTGCAGCTACACCCTCATTTTACTAACAACCTCCTAATGGCAGCTGATTCTGTTTAATTCCTATTCTCATCCTCCATGATCTGAGTGCGGCCTTTGATACTATTTGTCACACGACTCTCCTTAATAGATGATCTTTGATTGGCATTACCCGCACTCCACTAGACTGGTTCAGATCCTACCTCTCAGGCCGCACTCAGTTTGTTCAGCTTAAAACTTTCACATCCCAACCCACCGCTGTTACTTCAGGTGGGCTCTGTCCTGGGGCCCCTCCTTGTCATTATTTACCTCCTTCCCTTTGGTAATATCTATCGTAAATATAACATTAGCTTCCACTGTTATGCTGATGACCCCCAGCTCTATCTCACTAGCAAACCTACTGCTTCCTTTCCACCCTCCTCACTTATTGATTGCATAGCAGAAATCAAATCCTGGTTTTCTTCAAATTTTCTTAAATTCAATAACAAAGTGACAGAACTGAGGTTCTCCTCATTGGTACAAAGTCAACATTACCCAAAACTGATCATTTTTCATTTGTTATTGATAATTTCTCTGTCTCCCCTTCACCACAGGTTTCATCCTTGACGGTACTTTATCCTTTCAGTCCCACATCAGTAACATCTCCTGGGGCCTCATGTATAACGCCGTGCGTAGAACTCACACTATAACATGGCGTAAGCACAAAAGCGGGATTGTGCGTACGCACAGAAAAATCCAGATGCAGGAATCTGTGCGCACGCATACTTTCACGTTCTTCTACTACTTAAATCCCGATTTGCGTGAAAAGTAACGCACGTGCACGCGCCTTCTGTCCCGCCCCAACTCCTCCCAGAATTACGCCTCTTTGAATATGCAAATCAATATAAATAGCCTTCTGTGAAAAGACAATGGGAAAAGCACGGGAGAAAATATAAGAATTTCAGCAAATACCAAGTGGAGGCAAATGAAAAACGTACTATTTGTTGGTTTAAACAGTGGTATAATCAACAAAAGGAAGCTGATCGAGTGACAGAGTGTCGGAGAAACTCGAAGGCTCAACTTCACAAAGTCGCACAGTGCCCGAAATAAAAAAGAAATCACATATCAAAGTCGCCGTGAAAAAGCGAGTTGTAGCCCACCGTCTGAGTGTCATATGAAAGCTTATTAGGGTACAGACAAAAAAAAGGCACACAGTGGGGAAAAAAGCACGAAATGTCAACTTTAATCTCGAAATTTCCACTTTAATCACGTAGTTTATTTTGCCATTAAGGTAGAACATCATAAACTTCATCTTAAAATCGTTTAATTTACTAGTTTCTCAAATCCTATTGTAACTAAAGTGGCATGTTAAATGCTTTGTTCTGTATTTGATCTTCTATGTGCTCTATGTGTATGAATCACTGCCTGCTTTTTAAACAGGCTTTCTCTTTCTCCGACGGGACACATACTCCATTACATTCTTGATATTACAGCTCTCTGAATAATTAAAATACTGAGATGTATACGTGATATCTTTTTCATGATGATAGGAATGAAAGCATGTTATTAAACATGGGAACACGGTGGCGCAGTGCTTGTTCATGTCTCACGCAAGAGGCTTGCTGCGCCATGCGCAACCTTCAGTTAAATAATTTATCACAGCAGTACTGTCTCTTTCAAACGTACTAACCTCCAATTCCTGTCCTTACTTTTCTTTCTCCAAAAACTCAATCGCCACACAATAAGCTATGTAATAGACGTGAAGCCATCTGTAAGCTTAGAACTTCGATTCTTCAAAACTTTTAAGGAACATTGAAATATCGTAGTAGTACGTGTTTAATTATTATATCCGTCTATCCTTCCAGTGTCACGTCAGCACCAGCAATAATACAGCGCAAGGCAGGAACAATTACTGAACTAGCTAGCGCTGAGGCACCGTGTCCTCACATGTTTAATTATTAACAATACAGATTATTTAAATGAAGTTAAAGTTTTATCTGTATAATATAATCAACATGTTTTGCTGCATTTCGTCTTAGAAATGAATACCGTCATCACATGTAAATACGCGCTTTATAAAGTGGCGCAGGTTGTGCAATATTATAACTGTAGTGCAAGTTTACAGTGAGGTAATTGTACTTATAAGTCCAAATATTTCTACAAGGAGCACTTGATGGACTGATTTAGTGTGTTTAGAGTTCTTGGGATGAAACTGTTTCTAAACCGCGAAGTCCGTACAGGGACTAAAGCGTTTGCTTTGGCTCAGGCAGCATCTGCTTCATGCTGTGTACCGATAATTCTCTTTCCAATCAGCTGCTGCTGTGATTTCCCACTCAGATACAGTGATATAAATACTCTGAGTGGTGCAGTGAGAGTAATGTGGAAAAAGATGATTAGCTGTGGCAACCCTTAATGGGATCAGCTGAAAGAAGATGCAGTGAGAGTTACAACGCTAAAGCAGTTCTGGTATTTGGAATACTATGGCTATTCCCTGGACCATTATATTGCTGCAGGTTAATTACAATCAGATGCATTACACTAATAAACAATATGCAGTTAATTTCAGTGTATTTATAAAGCCGCGTCAGGAATGTGGATCTAAGAAAGAAAGGGTGTTCACGCAGGAACAGTAGCACTGCTTTGATGCTGGGTGCCGCCAGTCTGCAAAACCGGGCGGATAAATTGCGTACGCCAAGGAATGAGTTACCGTGGAAATGTGCGTGGCTTTACGCCAAGTTTAGGTTTTATACATCGCGATTTGAGCGTGGAAAGGTTCGTACGCAACATTTCTGTGCGTACGCACCGTTTATACATGAGGCCCCAGGTCTGTGTATTTCCACCTGCGTAACTTTAATCGTATTCTCCGCACCCTCACCATTGCTATCCTTGTTCATAGCCTTGTCACTTCTCGTCTGTATTATTGCCATTCCCTCTTCTTTGGTCTTTCTCACAAATCTCTTTATAAGCTTCAACTGGTCCAGAATTCAGCTGCCCACCCGCATCATTACGAGAGCCCCCTTCTACTCACCATATCACTCTTGTCTTGCAGGAGCTTCATTGGCTTCCAGTTCAGTTCTGAATTCAATTCAAAATTCTCCTACTAACTTTTAAGGCTCTCCGTAGCCTCCTCCCTCCATATGTGTCTGACCTCCTCCATGTTGCCATTCCCTCCTGTACCCTTAGATCCTCTTCCTTCATCCACTTGACTTTCCCCTTCGTCAGTCTTACCACCAGCTCTGGAACTCCCTACCATCTGAGATTAGAAATATTGAATCATTTTCACTTTTCAAATCTAAACTTAAAACTCATTTGTTTAAGACGGCTTCTTCTCTTTAATTACAATTGCTCTGTCTGATTTTAATTTTTGTATTTTAGTTTTGTTTATTATAATGTGTGTTTTATCTATTGTTTGGTGTCCTTGAGTGTTTAGAAAGGCGCCTACAAATAAATAAAATGTATTATTATTATTATCATTTGTGACTTTACTATCATTATGCAGGAACTGATTAGAACACTCTAGACCAGAACAGGCCATTCAGCCGAACAAAGCTCGCCAGTCCCCTCCACTTATTTCTTCCAAAAAAACAAGTTGAGTTTTGAAAGTCCCCAACGTCTTACTGTCTACCACACTACTTGGTCGCTTATTCCAAGTGTCTGTTGTTCATTGTGTAAAGAAAAACTTCCTAATGTTTGTGTGAAATTTCCCCTTCACAAGTTTCCAGCTGTGTCCCCGTGTTCTTGTTGAACTCATTTTAAAGTCACCGTCACGATCCACTGGACTCATCCCCTTCATCATTTTATACATTTCACTTATGTCACCTCCTAATCTTCTTTGTCTTAAACTGTAAAGGCTCAGCTCTTTTAGTCTTTCCTCATCACTCATCCCCTATAGCCCTAAATTAGCCTATTTGCTCTTCTCTGGACCTTTTCTAGCGCTGCTATGTTTTTTTTTTGGAGACCCAAACTGCACACAGAACTCTAGATGATCCTCATCCTGGCACTGAGGGTTTTCATCGAGTGCAAATGCAAATATTGACAGAGTTTTTTGCAGCCTTTGCTAATTTTTGTGAAGTGTTCGACTCAGTTGATCGAGCTTCCCTTTAGGACAACCCGAGACTTCATGTGATCCCCCCAAAGTTGCTGAATATCATGGCTGGCCTGTACACTAGTACTTTGAGTGCTGCGCAGAGAGGACGTAGAACTTTCACATTTTTCATAGTTGATTCTGGGGCTCATCACGGGTATATTCTTGCTTCTTCTATGTTCAATACTTTCATGGACTGCATGTTGGAAAAGGTCATGGGGTCCAGCCACTGTGGGGCATTTGTTGGTGAAGAAAGACTCAATGATCTTGACTTTACTGACAATGCTGTGATCGGCTAGATACGTGACATTCACTTTGGCTGAAGAGACCCCGGACAATTAGTGAGTTGGTTCTGGTTTTCAGTGGTGACTTTGGGCTCCCAGGCTGGAGTCCTAGGCCTCGATGGCTCAGCATTATTCCAAGTGTCTATCGTTCTTTGTGTAAAGAAAAACTTCCTAATGTTTGTGTGAAATTGACCTGTAACGGTGTCCCTGTGTTCTTGATGAACTCATTTTAAAATAACAGTCTTGATCCACTGTACTCATTCCCTTCATCACTTTAAACACTTCAGTCAGGTCTCCTCTTCATCTTCTTTCTCTTAAACTGTAAAGGCTCAGCTCTTTTAATCTTTCCTCCTAACTCATCCCCTGTAGCCCTGAATCAGCTGAGTTGCTCTTCTCTGGACCTTTTCTAGTGCTGCTATGTTCTTATGGGGACCAAAACTGCACACAGAACTTCAGATGAGGCCTCACCAGTGTGTTCTAAAGCTTGAGCAGAACCTCCTGTGACTTGTACTCCACACATCAAGGCGCTATATAACCTAACATTCTGTTAGCCTTCTTAATGGCTTCTGATCACTGTTTGGAAGTTGATAGCTTAGAGTCCACTATGACTTCTAAATCCTTCTCCTAAGGTGGACTCTCGATTTCCAGACCCCCATTGTGTATTCACAATTCACATTGTGATTTTGGGTGGGGTTTCACAGTTTCAGGCACCAGTGAGGCACCAGTGTAGCAGTTCAAAGGTCGATTCCATTGCACTTGCCATTTTCCAAGTTTGCGGACAAAGCAAAACTACGTGAACTTTGGATTAGCGTTCAGCATTCACTCCTTTGGTTTTTAGAACGTCTCATCCTATTTTGTCTTCTCTTTTCTGGAGTTGGTGAAAGATCAGTAGGACTTTTTCGTGGGGTATCTTCTGCGGAGTTTCTCAGTGTTTCATCTCCTGGTTGCCTCCATTTTAAATAAATTCTCCCCATGCATCAAAACCCCAGAAAGCAAATAAAATGAAAGAATTTCATAAGATTGTACCAAAGAAAAATGTTAAAATAACCCAAAGTCCTAGGAGCAGATGATCAGCCTTCCAGGGTGGCCCGTCCGCTGATTCCGCTTGAGGGGACGAAGCTGTGGATGCCCCCCTTTACGTGCGGTCAAACTGAGGGGTCTGTCCACGTCTGTGTGTGTAAGATTTGAAGCCCCCCTCCTTTTTCATGTTTTCCTCCTGCTCTTCTTCAGCGTCTTTCGTTTCCCGCTCTCTCCTGCACGTGTTTGTTCTCCGTAGCTTTTTTCCCTTCTTTATTTTTCGTTGTTCTCCTTTTCATCCACTATTAAGAAGTCAATTTCGGGAAGTTGTTTAGCTGCTTAGATCCTCCTGTAAAAAGCAAGGCCAAGGTCTAGTAAACTCCTTGAGGGATTCATCTTACAGTTGATCTCTTTTAGAAGTTTCAGCTGCTCACATTAATTTCTCTTCTCTCTGCCCTCTTTAGAGAGAGGAGTTGCACGTATTAAAATGGCTTCTTCTGCTCATGCCAGGATGTGTATGGTGTGCTTCTACCACATTGTGTGTGTTGTTTTTTTTTTGGCCATCTCTGAGTGGTTGTGGGGTGGGGTGGCCTGGGGACTTTTTTATTTTACCCTGTTTTTTTAATGGTGCCCTTTTTTATGTGGTTGTCCCCCTTTTTTCTCTTAAAAATTTTCTACAAAAATATCAAACCTTTGAAACATCTCCCGAAGGCCTTCTGTCAGAATCTTAAGCCTTGTCCTTGCTGTCGTCTGCCAGGTTCACCAAAGATACGCCATCCTTCAAAGATGACCTGGACGTCATGAAGTTCCTTTGCAAAGACTTCTGGGTAAATGTCTTCAGAAAACAAATCGATAACCTGAGGACAAACCACCAGGTAACCTTTAGCTTGAGTTGTTTTTTAATTTCAAATGTTTATCTGTGTAGCCCAAGTTTAACATGATATTGTGTGCCCCCCTTTGATGCTGAGTAGTGCCTCAGTGTTGGCAGCACGCTGATGGTCAAAACCCCACGGAGAGCTGGCTTGATTGTCTTGTCAGCTCACGTCAGTGCGTGTGGAGAAGTTAAACCCGTTAAATGTTCTGAATGCAGTCGTGGACTTTTTTTAAGACTGCTTTTGTATGTTCTTGGTAAATGTTATCATTCACATCCACATGTCAATCTCCATTGAGGGACAGCAAAGGCTCATGGGAATTGTAGTCTCTCTGTGGCACAGTATATGCACTTGGTAGTTGCTGAGTTTATTCTTCTTTGCTATTTCTGTTTCTTTGTATTTTTTTGGCCCTTTAGTTTCTGTCTGAGTGATTCTGATTTCTAGGGTTTGCTTTGTTGGCAATATTTCTTGCTTTTTTTTTTTACTTTTTTTTTTTTTTTTTAATAAATACTCAATTTTTAGAAACAATCCTACTGGAACTTGTTTCTACAAGCCACAGTTCACAATTCTAAATCTTGCAAAAGTAATACATTCTGTTATTTTTGGACCATTAAATATTTTTCTTGAACTTTGAGGCCAAGTACATTTTGGGATAGTGGAGGCCAAAGCCAGCTTAGTAGAGTGGAAGTCCAGGCTGCTCTTGTGTGCACCTCCAAATTCTGACCTTCTCATACTGGCTCTTCTTGGAGGTCTCTCACTGCTTTGGCCATTTTGAGTGAGTGGATCACAACATTAATTAGCCTGACATTTTAAAAGGTGAAGGCCTCAAGCCTGAGCTTGGGTTTAGGGACCAGGCTTGTGCTGATCGACACATTGACAACACAAAAGATGCTGATGAGGAGGTGCGAGGGACTTTTGAGGTGGCCCGGCATTACGACTTTTCTCGTATGCTTCAGAGATTTGAGTGTTAACCTTCTGTTTCCCCCATAGAGTGATAGGGTGAGGAGCACAGACATCTGGGAGATGCTCAGAGTGAAGCCGCTGACCCGCCACTTCGTTGTGGTGGTTCAGGTGTCTGATCCGGATACCTCCCTGTGGAGGTTTTAAGGGCAGAACCAGCTGGGGGGAGACCCCGAGGAAGACCCAGGGCTCATTGGGAGGATTATATCTGTTAGAGGGCCTGGGAGTGTCCTGGGAATCCCATACTATGAGTTGGCAAGAGTGGATCAGGAAAGGGACTATGGGCCTTACTGCTGAGACTGTTGCCCCAGTGGGCCGGTTTCCGATAAGGGGTCGAAAATGAATGAGTGAACTTTGTGTTTGGTGGGTTTCAATCCTGAGCGCAGAAATGTCTTTTTAATAAATTGATTGATCTCTCAATTTCTTTTCTTTTCGCCAGGGCACCTATGTCCTGCAGGACAGCAAATTCAGTCTCCTCACCCAGTTCTCAAACAGGAAGCAGTACCTGTTGGAGGCTCCAAGGGTAAGGGACTTCATTTCATTCTAAAGAGGGTCAAACCGCCATTCCTTAGGAAACGTTTGCGGATCTGATCAACGTCCACCAAGTGCACCGTGCGGCTTCACCCCTGATTATTAATATTACAAGCCCTGTTTCCTAAACCGTGGGGCCTCATTGCAAAATGTAACGTGAAAAGAGAATGTGATGATTTGCAACTCATGTAAAGACCAAATTTAATTGAAAATGGAACAGAGACAGCCAATCAGATGTTGAAACGGAGAAACTGTTTTGAAAAATGTCTGCTCATTTTGGATTTGATGCCGGCAACACGTTTCAGAGACATGGGCACAGGGTCCTGTTTACCACTCGCTGTGTGGCATCAGCTCTTTTCTTTCCACAACACTCTGTAGACATCTTGGAACTGAGGAGGCCAATGGCTGGAGTTCTTGAAAAGTGACATGTTGTCCCACAGTTTGAGGTCTCCTTTGTCGTGATTTTCATTTCACAATCCATCAGATGTTTTCAGTGGTTGACAAGTGTGGCCGGGCCACTTCAGCACCCAGACTCTCTTACTTAGGTGCCATGCAGTTGGAATGCATACGGAACGTGGTTGGGCGTTGCCGTCCTGAAAAGGACGTCATGTGTTACTCTAAAACCTGAAGATATCGTTCAGCATTGATAGTGCCTTCCCAGATGTGCCATGTTCACTAACGCACCCCTCACCTCCATACCACCACAGGTTCCGGTCTTATGAATGGTGGGCTAATAATAAGCCAGGTGGTCCCTCTCCGCTTTAGCCTGGAGGATGCGGAATCTATGAATTCCAAAAGGAATGTCATATTTTAATTTGTCAGACCACAGGACAGTTGTCCACTTTGTCTCAGTCCATCTTAAATGACCCTGTGCCCAGAGGAGGTGATGGTTTTTCTGGACCAGGTTTTCTTTGCATGGTGGAGTTTGAGTTTGCATTTGTAGATGCAGCAACATTCTGTAAACAGACAATTATTTTGGGAAGTGTTTCTGAGCATGTGCAGAAAGGAGTTTGTGCCACTTGAGGGCCCAAAGGTCACGGCCATCGAATGCTGGCTTTCCGGTCTTGTCCCTTGTGTTCAGGGATTTCTCTTGATTCTCCAAATCGTGGAATGATTTTATGTACTGTAGACGAGGACATCCCCAAATTATTCTTCTTAAATGGTTACACTATGTGGAGGTGAACACCACCGTCATCCTTCTGTCTGACAGACTCTGCCTCTCTGGGCTGCTCCTGTTAAACCCAATCATGTGACTGACCTCTGGCCAGTTAACCTCAGCAGCTGCCAGATGTTCCACCAGCAACTTTTCTGGTCGTTTGTTGCCCCGGCCCAACTTTTTTGAAATGTGTTGCTGGCATCAAATCCAAAATGACAGACAGATATATTTTTTAGTTTTCAGTTTCAGCATCTGATTTGTTCTGTTTGTTAGATTTTCAAATAAATATGATGCGACGGATGGCCACAGCCATTACCCGGCCGGGATGTCAGCTGGATGGAAGGACCAGGGGGAGAGAACATCATCCACAAGGCACTACCTTCCCAGGGATGCTAGAAGGCAGCCCTCCTGAGAGGCTGTGGCACCACAGGTTCCCGCAGGGCATGCTGGGAGTTTGGCACATCCCTGTTGGGTTCTGTGGGGGCCACCAGGAGGAGCTGTAGAACCCTACGTTGGGTTTCCATCACACGGGGGAGTAATTCCAATTATCCATGATGAAGCCAGCAGGAGCACTCCCAGGTGTAACATATCATTTGGGCTGCCAGAGTTGGGAGGAAGAGGAGGAAGAAGATTCTGATGCCAACTGTGCTGCTGGGTGCTTTGTGCTGTACTGTTGTGGTGAGTGACGGAGAAGAGCTTCCCCACTGTGTGTTGCTGAACTTGTGGGCCACCGTTTGGGGGAGCTGTACGCCCCCCTGGTTTCCACAATGACATTTAAATGATTCGCAAATCGTCACATTCTGTTTTATTTACAATTCACACTGTGGCCCAACTTTTTTTTTAGAAACGGGGTTGCCAACCAAAGGGCAGTCAAGCCACACTAGTTGCTTTGAAACAGTACAATATTGACCGGGTTGTGTGGGAGGGTGTGCCGTATGTACTGTTAGGGGGTCTTACTTTAAATAAGTGGCTCCAGTGGGCATCCTTGGACCTGAGGGAGCACACGTGGAGAGCCTGAGGTGGGTCACAGTGCCAGTAGCCAACATGGAGTTGCTTCAGCTTATGAAGGCTAAGATACTTTGCATAGTAATTCCTTTTGCACCAACCCTGATTGAAGGCATACAGTGCCCACCAGAATGTTTTCTTTGATTTCCCCCTCTGCTCCACAGTTTAAAATTACAATTCAGACATGATTAAAGTGCACACTGCAGGCTTTCATGTAAGGGGATGTGCAGACATTTTGGTCACAGCATGTAGAATGACAACACCATGATGTTTGGGACACAGCAATGGCAGGTCTGTTCAAAGTGTCAGTCATATTTAGCACTTTGTCACGTATCCCTATCATGCAATGACTGCTTGAAGTCTGTGACATCACAGCAGGGGTTGAGGGTCTTCTCTGGTGATACTCTGCTGAGCCCCTCTTGTCGTAGGGCTGCCAACCGTCCTCATTTTTAACGTGCCATGGATTGTCTGGGAGGAATTTATCAAATTTTGAAAATATTTTGGCTTCTAAAATTTGAAAATCTCCTTATCCTTATCATTGGTAAAAATTGAAAGCTGTACACCAATCAGCATTTGTGGAAGTTGTGCGCACACAGAAACTTCACTTCTATTAATAATAATAATAATAATTCTATAATAATAATAATAATAAATCACTTCTATTCTGGTAGTGAACATTGGAGACATTGAGGAGAGCAGTTGACGTCGATATCTATCTATAATCGAAACTACAAAGGCCTGGAGTCTGACACCCGTGATTTAGGTCACCCTAAAGGTTTTCCCGATGGCTCCAATGGTTTTCTTCTCATTTTTTGGCCTCATAAAGGCTTCTTTGACTTTCATTGGCACAGCTCTTGTCCTCCTGTTGAACAATGGTGACTGCGGACAAGGGCGGAGTGGTGGCTCTGATGTTAAGGATCTGCGCTGGTATCCAGAAGGTTGCTGGTTCAAATCCCCGTCACTGCCAAAAGAGATCCCACTCTGCTGGGCCCTTGAGCGAGACCCTTAACCTGTCATTGCTCCAGGGGCGCTGACTGTATGATGGTTGACCCTGTGCTCTGACCCCAAGGGGTATGCGAAAACTAACAAATTCCTAATACAAGAAATTATATAAGGGGAAATAAAGAAAAAACAAATAAAAAAAGGTATTAGAAACAGGCTAAGGGGTCTTAGCAATGAAAACCCTCTGAGGAATCACAAACCCCAGAAACACCACTTGTCCCATACATGATGGTGACCTAAAATTGGGGGCATGTACAAAAATGATGTGAAAGTTATGTCTCTGCGGCGGGTTGGCACCCCGCCTGGGATTGGTTCCTGCCTTGTGCCCTGTGTTGGCTGGGATTGGCTCCAGCAGACCCCCGTGACCCTGTGTTCAGATTCAGCGGGTTGGAAAATGGATGGATGAATGGAAGTTATGTCTGTGAATCCCCTTAAATGAATGTCTGCAGGGGGCACTTTACACACCATGTCTGAATTGTTTGATTTGTCTTTGTCCCGCACGTTATGGAGGACACTGTATTATCGGTGGTCTTACACCAGATGCTAGAAAGGCACCAGAACCTGTTCCTGTCTCACTTATGAGAGACCCCCCCCCCCCCCCCCCCCCATCTTGGTCTCTTGGGGTCTTTACACGCCAGTGGCTCTTTCTCTGTTCTTACTCGAGCTAAGCAGTGCCGTTTCACACGGGGTTTCAAAGTCGCACAAATTGTATGAACCTGAGGGCTGCCCCTTTGATAAAACCTGCCACATCCTCTGGGCCCCCCTTCCCCTGAGATAAGCCGTTTTGTTTGCTTTTGTCTCCTGCTCTTAGTATTTGGCATACACCTGTGGAATGGTGAGAGGCGCCCTTTCCAATCTGGGAGTTGACAGCATTGTGACAGCCGAGGTCTCGCTGATGCCCGCCTGTAAGTTACAGAAGCTGTGATGTTCTGTTTGTCTTTGATGTATGGAGGTGGATGGTCTTGTCGATGAGATATATCAGGTGTAACAAAATTGAAGAGCAGCTAATAATAAAATAAAAATAATACATTTTATTTATATAGCGCCTTTCCCATGCTCAAGGCACTTACAGAATATAAGAAAGATACAGCAGGGTATACAGTATGCAGTGCATCCGGAAAACCTTGGCCAGTTTCGCCCATTCCTCTTTGCAGCACCTCTCAAACTCCATCAGGTTGGATGGGAAGCGTCGGTGCACAGCCATTTTAAGATCTCTCCAGAGATGTTCAATCGGATTCAAGTCTGGGCTCTGGCTGGGCCACTCAAGGATATTCACAGAGTTGTCCTGAAGCCACTCCTTTGATATCTTGGCTGTGTGCTTAGGGTTGTTGTCCTGCTGAAAGATGAACCGTCACCCCAGTCTGAGGTCAAGAGCGCTCTGGAGCAGGTTTTCATCCAGGATGTCTCTGTACATTGCTGCAGTCATCTTTCCCTTTATCCTGACTAGTCTCCCAGTCCCTACTGCTGAAAAACATCCCCACAGCATGATGCTGCCACCACCATGCTTCACTGTAGGCATGGTGCCAGGTTTCCTCCAAACGTGACGCCTGGCATTCACACCAAAGAGTTCAATCTTTGTCTCATCAGACCAGAGAATTTTCTTTCTCATGGTCTGAGAGTCCTTCAGGTGCCTTTTGGCAAACTCCAGGTGGGCTGCCATGTGCCGTTTACTAAGGAGAGGCTTCCGTCTGGCCACTCTACCATACAGGCCTGATTGGTGGATTGCTGCAGAGATGGTTGTCCTTCTGGAAGGTTCTCCTCTCTCCACAGAGGACCTCTGGAGCTCTGACAAAGTGACCATTGGGTTCTTGGTCACCGCCCTGACTAAGGCCCTTCTCCCCCGATTGCTCAGTTTAGATGGCCGGCCAGCTCTAGGAACTGTGGAAGTGGATGTGGATCCACTTACAGATGATGGAGGCCACTGTGCTCATTGGGACCTTCAAAGCAGCAGAAATTTTTCTGTAACCTTCCCCAGATTTGTGCCTCGAGACAATCCTGTCTCGGAGGTCTACAGACAATTCCTTTGACTTCATTCTTGGTTTGTGCTCTGACATGAACTGTCAACTGTGGGACCTTCTATAGACAGGTTTGTGCCTTTCCAAATCATGTCCAGTCAACTGAATTGACCACAGGTGGACTCCAATTAAGCTGCAGAAACATCTCAGGGATGGTCAGGGGAAACAGGATGCACCTGAGCTCAATTTTGAGCTTCATGGCAAAGGCTGTGAATACTTATGTACATGTGCTTTCTCAATTTTTTTATTTTTAATAAATTTGCAAAAATCTCAAGTAAACTTTTTTCACGTTGTCATTATGGGGTGTTGTGTTTAAAATTCTGAGGAAAAAAATGAATTTAATCCATTTTGGAATAAGGCTGTAACATAACAAAATGTGGAAAAAGTGATGAAGCGCTGGGAATACTTTCCGGATGCACTGTATAGTGTTGTACAAACCAGATAAATAAATAAAGAAGATTACGACAGTGAATTCAGAGGAAAAGCCTAACAGACAACATAACTGATGGTCTACTCCATTCAGATACAAAAAGTCAAACTTTTGAACAAGGAACAGAAAAGTATTACATATAAAAACTGCTAAATAAAAAGAATGTGAAGAATACTAATTAATAGGTGCTGTTGCTAGGCAACAGATGTATTAGCAAAAAAAAAAAAAAGAGTTAGCAATGATAGGAATATTAATAAGGTAAGATATCACACATCAGATATTACACGAGGCTGTGATTACTGCACATGAATTAGCAATGATATGAATATTAATAAAATCACACATCGGGCAGACAGAGCGGGTATCGCAGTGGTCTGTGGTTACTGCACACCCAAGTAAAGGGGAGAGGCAGAGGGGCAGGGGACATGGCGCCATTTATTTCTGTAGCACATTTCCATACAAATGATGGAGATCAAAATTAGAAACATAAGATTAGACAATGCTAAGAAACAAAGAATAAAGTGAGCTCAGGTGGTCAGGGAGGGCAGAAAAAAACAAAACAAAGGCCATGAGACCACCTGGCCAGCCCCCTACTAGGCATTCTACCTGACATCAATGATCTCAAGAGGCTTCACGTGAAAGAATGAGACGATGGCGGTCATGTGGCCTTCAATCCATCAATGAAGGGACATCACGGCACCCTGACTAGGGGGTGGTGGCGCAGAAAACTGGAAAAAGAACAGCAGAGAATAGCAGGGGTCAGTGCGGATTGTGGACATTTGATAGAAATGAGAATGAAATGCATATGCAGAATATCAGGGTCACACTCAAATGGAGCTCCGAGAAAGCCGTGTTACAATAACGGGGGGTTTAGCAGTTTGTTTAAAGGGCTCCACCATATCAGCCTGGCGAATTTCTATCAGTCAGCTATTCCAGATTTGAGGTGCCTAACAGCAGATGGCCATCTGCCCGCCTCACCACTTCTTTAAAGTTCAGCTCTTGGAATTCTAAGCAGCCCCTCATTTGAAGATCTGAGGTTACGATTTGGAGTGTAAGGTGACAGGCAGGACGGAGTGAGATGATTGAAGGCTTTGTAGACCATCAGCAGGATTTTCAAGTCAATTCTAAATGGCACAGGTAGCCAGTGTAGTGACACTCAGACTGGGGTGATGTGCTCGGCTTTTCTTTTCTAGTTAAGATTCTGGCCGTTCCGTCGTAATCGATTTTTTTTTTCTTTTTTTTTTGGTGTTTTCTTTCTCCAGGTAAATTTCAAGTCGTAATTCAGAGATCCTAGAAGACGCATCTCTTCGACAAGGTGCTTTGTTTTTTCATCGGTTTAAGTTTCTGTAGCAGTAAAGGGACCGTTAGCCTCTGTTCAGACACAGAGACACAAACCACTGGAAATGACGCCTGACGGGTGAGCGAGAGGCCATCGCAGTCGTAGCCCACATACTGCCCTGGTGCTGAAACGAGCAGCTGGTCCAGCCAAACACGGGACAGACCCCTGTGTTCGGCCCCCCCTGGGTCAGTGCAGTTTTGCCTGAGTATCTCTGGACTGTCATTAGGATGCAATGAAACCCGTTGTACTATAAAAAAGCGAAATAAAAGATGATCAGCGAAGGGCTGTGTGCCCTCTGGGACCACCAGACAGGAGGGCAAGCAGCGGCTGACAGGACTTGAAGGTGGTCCTCACCCAAGCAGGGTAATAAAGTCATCTGGAAAGGACAAGTGGATGATCCTTAGTCCTTCAGGCCACTTGGGGTGGGCAGCAGGGGGCTTCGGTCATGTCTCAAATACAAAGGTGGGCTCCTGACACTTTAAGGCGATGTTGGCATTTCCTCCCAAAGGGTCAGCCATGACTTTGGGTTTATTTGTTGCCCTGTCTTTGTGTTTGTCCGGCTTCCTTGATGCACTTCTTGGACCGGTGGGATAAGCCGACCCCCCAAAAAAAACTCCATTCCAGTCCTGTTTAGGGGGCACTCTGCTCAGGTAGATGTAGCCCCCATTCTGGTCCTCCTTTTTATTTCTAAAAGTACCCCCCCCCCCTCCCACCAGACTAACTTTGCTGTCACCCTGTTAGTGGCCTTTCATCTCAGGCCCCCTGTATTCCCCCCGGCTAGCTGGCCAGTTTTTTTTAACTGGCCTTTCCTTCATCTGGACTGGTTATGACCTCCGCTAAGTGCAGCACTTTGGTATTTGACAGATTATTTGTCATTATAAAATTATTACATCATCCCCAGAAGAGTTTCAAAATGGACCTCCTAACCCGGGACAAGACGGGGTCCAGGAGTCAGGGTGGGACTAGGAAGGCCGGGCTGCAGTCAGCCCGCGTGTGACGTCTCTTTTGTTCTCTTTGTCAGTTGTCCCCCCACCCCGCCTCATTAGTGTCCCCTCTGGGTGGACTTTGTCTGTGCCTGCCCATGTGTTCTTTCAGCCTTGGCGCCCCCTGGAGTCTACTTCCTGTGTCTGGGACGTACGACTGGGCACCTGACGTCGGCAGTTCTTGGACATTTTGGTTTTGTTTGTTCTGCTCAAGTCTGACACATCAGGATGTTTTTTTGATCCCCTGGGACATTCAACGATTCTCTCAGCCCCCAAAAAGTAACGTGGGGTTAGTAACAGACTAATAAACGATCAAGTCTGGGTGGGGGATTCATTTAAAATGAGTGAAAAGGCCTGTTGGAGGAGTCATGCCAGGGTGTGGGTGGGCTGCAGGCAGGTGTGTGTGGCATCTTGACAGCCTAGCTGGGAATCTGGTAGAGCGCTGGCACCTTCTGAGGCCACAGAATAAGGGAGTTTTAAATGCCCAGGTCATAAACTATTGTAGGTTTGTATAAATAAGCCCTGGCGGTGCTGCCCATGAGCCCCCCGTAGCTGCTGCCCATGCCAGGACCTCAGCCTTTGGATGTAAGATCAGCAGTTCTGTGAATGGCGTGCTGCCCGCTGACCGTTTTCTTTTATGTTTCTTGTGTCTCTCAGCTTTGCACATCCTTGAAGATTCTGGGCACCTTTGTCAGTGGTCTTGTCGGGCAATGAGAGGAGATGCAGGCTGATAGATGCCAACCTGTGCCACCATTGCCATCCCGCACGTGTTCAGCACGATGGTCGTAGTGGTAGTGGTGGCTGTCCCCAGGATTCCAGTGGATTTGGCCACCACAAATCTGACCAGCGGTGCCACCCCTCAGAGTGGACGCCTGCTCCTTTGTTTTTCTTTTTGTCTCCTTTACATTTGGTGTTGCCAAGTCCACAGATGCACGTGTTTGGCTGTTGGGTGGGGTCTCGGCCCCCAATTTCAATTACTTTCATATCGAAACGACAAGATGTGCAAAAAAAAAAAAAAAGAGGCCATCTTTCAGGGCAGTGGATTTCCGCAGGGTATTTTTTTATGAAATTAATTTATATTATTAGACGTCCTTCAGATGACTGGCTTCTGTCAGATGCTGTCACAAATAAAAGCCACTTTAGTTTTGGAACACGGCCACCGTGGAGTTTGTGTGTCCGGTGAGGGGCACATTGAAAAGCAAATGGGCGCGGGTTAAAAAAAAGAAAAATCTACAAGGGGGTTTGGGGTGCTCGGCCTGTTCAGAGACTGAGGGGGGCACGAGGACCCCCGGGAGTCAGAACTGTTTAGAACTGAGGGACGAGGGACATGTGACACATCCGTGTTGTGCCTCAGCAGCACCCAGATGGCATTGGCCTTTTAAGGGAGTAAACAGAGTGCCACTAAATGCCCGTCAGTACCCGCTGTGAGAGAACAAAGGAGAAGAGTTGGGGGATTCACCCTGTAAAACGCGACAGCAAGAGAGTCGTCATACAAGACTGAGTCCATCTTGACTGTCTGAACTAACAGGGTTTTTATAGGTGGAGGACAGGAAGGGGCGGGGTCTCCGGTGGAAATGAGGTCAGCAGGAGGGCGTGATGGAGCAGCGGAAGTGGGCGGAGTCTTAACTGGGCTTTCCTTCTGGTGGTCTGTGGAAGAGGGGAACGTTAATAGCGTTCATCAACCCCTGGCTCTGCTTCTTACTGCCAGTTGTGCACATGTGTGACACCGGCTTGTCACACGACAAGTATGACATCTTCATCTCTATCTACATGAACTGTGACACAAGTCTGAAATCAGGTCAAGGTGGTCAAATTCCCAAAAAATAATCCCAACAGAAAACGAGGCGCAAAAAACTGAAATGAAACACAAATTCCATAGGGCAGCATCGGGCGGGGGGGGCGGACCCTCATCTTTATAGGGCTGAGGGCCGTCCCTGGTGGTGATGGGCACAACACACAAGGCACATATCACAACAAAATAAGAAGTTACCACAAGATGGCACTGTGGCAGAACATTAAGTGCATTGGATTTCATTCAGCAAGGTGACGACCAAATTCTTTAAACCTCTAAAACCTCCAAAGCTAAATCTCCGTCATCTTTAGAGACCAAGAAGGGATTGTAAAAAATATAAATATATAAGTAAATAACTAAATGGCAGGTCACGACGACTGCATTGTGTGCTCTGATCCACTTGATGGCAGCAGAGACCACAGACTTCAGGCCCAGGTGGTGTCCTTGTGACCCGAAGTGCCCTGCAGACGCTTTGGATGTTGCTGACGACTCAAACGAGGAGAACGAAGTTCTGGCTTGGCAACCGCGGATCAATCACTGGGACCTCCCTACCCCCCATTGGGGGCATCTTTACCAAGCGACAGCCGCTGCAAAGCCAACACCACCTTGGAGGACCACCCACTCCCACCAATCACATGGTCTCTTTGTCCCACCTCTATCAGCTTATACCCCTTGGTGGTCTGGACTCTAAACCGAGGTCTCCTAGTGGTTGATTATTTATTTGTATTATTTATTTATGACTGTCTATGCATTCACCTTTATTTATTTATGATTGATTGATTATTAGTGTAGCCCTTGAGCCGTCCTGCACTTGTCCCCCGCGGTCCTCGAGTTCATTCCGTTGTCCTGTGCCACTCGCTGTGTGCTGTGATGCCCTCCGAGCCCTGAAGTCTGTACAGTAAAGTCCTGACAGTTCCAAAAATTCCCACTAGAGGGGGTGGGGGAAATCCCATTTAAAAACCCCGGCAAGACACAGAAATGGCTTAATAAAATCATAAAGTCATGAAGACACTGTGACATCACACGCTGTCCGAACGTCCCAAACCCCGCAGTCCAGCCACGGGGTCACAAACAGAGCCCTACCATTGGTGCTCTTTATTCAATTATTTTACGCTATCCCGAGGAGTTGCTGGGACATTCTGGGGTTTCTGACGTCGAGACATTTGATTAACGTGTTTATTTCATCTTGTCTGGTGTAACTCTTTAGTGTCTCATCACGGCAGTCGATGAGGCAACTTCCCAGAAGTCCCCGGGAGCACGCACTCATGTGACATCATCAGCATGACCTTTTCAAAAGGTCACTGATGTGCCGTTCGAGTATCCAACCAATGACGTAACCTGCGCTCCTCGCTATTTTCCTTCTCAGTTTTCCGACTTTTACTTTCCATTTTACGATTCTGAGTTTTGCTTCACGTTTCATGTTTGGCAGAAGATCAGTTTGTCCCTTTGGTTTTGACCCCAGCCTGTACTCCATTTTGTTCTCATCTTCTTCTTCATAAATAAAAGAAATGTTGGAAAATCCAAATCACAAAACCCTCCAAAAAGATGAACCACCAGGAGCTGTGGGGAGACCCTCAGGATTTATTGGGCTGAGTGAAGTCCTTGGGGGTGATTGACAGGTGGCCCCGCCCACAAAGCACATGAAGCGTCACCAAGCCCTAGAGGACAAAAAAGGTGGGCCTAAAATGAGGAGACGAGCCCCCCGGACCGAGATTTAAGAATTGGTAGGTGTTGTGAACGCAGGAGCTCCAAAGCACTTCCAATAATGGCCACTAGGGGGAGACACACCGTCAAAGTAGGCCTTGAGGAATCTTCATTAAATTAAAGATGTATTCTTCACAAATTGCTCTTCAATACAATGAAGCTGCATGAAGTCCCAGATGCAGAGCAGTTGCCCAAAGACACAAAGACAATCCAAGATCAACAACGTCCCAAGACAGAAATCCAAAAACCAGCGAGAAAATAGCAAAGCGCAAACAAAAAACACTAAAGTGTCACCAAGACTCCCACAGGCCGTCACTGTGAACCACCAGCAGATGTGGGAGGGGCCCTGGGTTTATAGGGCAGCCCCTGGCAGTGATTGTCAGGTGGCCCCGCCTCTTGAGGGACCGCCCACAAAGCACATAATGGAGGAAAGTGACGTTAACTGTAAACAAAGAGCCAAAAGTGACCCCCAGGCTGGCTAAAGTGTGACATGTGACATGACAATAAAGCCACCTTACTGGAGAGTGCCACTGAAATGTCCCCAAGGTCACCGTACATGTTGAGAAGACCACCCAGAGCCCTGGGAGCTGACCTGGTGGCCACTGCTGATGACAAGCCCGGGGCTGATCTCAGAGTGGTCTTTCCAGGGACTGTTTTTGAACTGGTGAGGCTGGAGACAAACCAGTATGGCGGTCGTCCTCCTCATTTTGTCATTTTTCCAGTCGCCTGTGAGAAGGCAATGCAGCAGTCAGATGAGGTGGGCTCAGCATTGAATGCCAGCGAGGGGTCGACATGCCTGAAAACGAGTGGACATCCATTAATTAGTGGTGTGTGTTCCACAATTTGAGGAATTAAAAACGTGTGATGTCTTCCCAAAAAAGGGATCTGATATTAAAAAAAAAATGAATGAAGTGGGCACACAAAATCAGCCTGGGGTGCCCAGGTGCCCTAACCACAGTTGGCTCCTGCCTTTGACTGGGACTGCTGGGATTGGCACCGGCTGCCTGCCACTGCTTATTGGGGGAGCATCTGCACAATATGGGCAGTTGGGTGTTCTGCTTTGCCACCACTAGGTGACACTCAGTGACCACACATGTGTGTGTGGCTGGCATGCCGTGGGCCTTTGGGATTAAACTGCTCCAGGCTGGTGGGCCGTCTTCAGTGAGAATCCTGCCAAACAGATGTGGCTGCCTTTAGAATTTAAGGGAAGATGGCACCTGCGTATCACAGCGGACCACTTGAACTTTGGGACCACTTTGTTCTTTCTAATTATTAAACCTATGTGACTATCAGGTTTACCACCACAGACTGGCATCATACCAGTTCCCAGCTGGCATTGACCTTGCCCTGCACGCCTTTGGGATGTGAGCAGATTCAGATCATGGAGGGAATGGTTTGGGATTTAAGGGCGTGACCAGAGTGCCACCCCACGTCCATATGGCCTCGTGTTGGGCATGGTGCATTGGGCAGGGGGGGGGGGGAGCTGTGAGGAAAGAAAACAAACCAGCAAGTGACGATGGAACACAAGAGACCACCAAGTCTAAGTCCATTTTGGCAGGGGGGGGGGGGGGAACAGGCCTCCAAAGACCCCCACAAAATTCCAGACCTGACTGAATTCAAGTCAAGGTTAGGCTTCACCCTAGGCGGCCTAACCCCGTCTCAAAAGGCAGGCCTCGGCCTAAGGGGGCCCAGAAAAGAACCAGAGGGTCAGAATAAGAAATGGAAAACCAGGAGACCGCACATCCAAAACAAATGAAACAAACGTTGTTTATAATCAAAGAATTCAAAAAAAAAAAAATGAGCGAAAGTGAGGAGTGCAGGGCAGACACAACACCCGACACGGGCACCGGAGGAAAACGCCAGTCCGCAAAAAAAAATAATCTGAGGAAGTGACGGAAAAAAAAAAGTCAAATATCCTGCCACCAAAGCCCCTAACCGTAATCCGAACTTCCATAAGAGTCCAAATCTCAGAGGAGACCTCCACAGAATTCCTGTTGAATCATGGGAGACATCGCCGTAGCAACCGTTTATTGCACGTTTGTGTTCTTCTCCACCTTTACTCCTTTTGAACTCCCCCCCCCCCATTGCCTGTCGCCGAGGTCATTTCCCAGGGTGACGCGGGGTGTCATCGATGTGACTAGATTGTCACAGGTGCTTTGTCCTTGTCCCCGTCTGGATGGACTCAATGACTGGTGCACAGTTGGTGTCCACGCGGGTCCCTTAACGGTTTTCTAAGAATTTTTCGCTGCTCCTTGGTGTTTTGTTTTTTTTTTTTTTTGGGTTTCCCTTTTAGGATTTTTTCATCTTCTGGTCTTTCACCAGGGTGGCACAGGGCTTGCTATTAGCAGGGGGGGAGGTGGGCAGTGCCAAGTGGGCTTCATCTACTCCATGTTTGCTGGCAGAGCAGCAAAGAGCACCTCCTGATGCACAACTGCTGGATGCCAAATTCAATTGTACTTACGGGATGGCAGCTGGCAATTTCTATTTGTTAAAAGGGAGTTAAAGACGCTATAAAAATACAAAAAGCAAAGAAGCACTGAGCACAGGGGTGTTGGCCTCAGCAAAATCCACTGAGCGCCCAGAAAGACTAACTTGGCACCTTGAGGACGTAGTCACTGGGGGTGCTGCAGCTGCTGCTATTGCTAAGGTGACCTTACGGTGGGCAGTGCCAACATGACAACAGGCCACCCGCTCTGCCCAATGTGATCTCTGCCCACTCCATTGGCTTCCTGGACAACAACAAAGAACATCAAAGGGCACTCCCTGTAGAGCAACTGCCACTGTGCAGTTTGCCGGATGCCAAGTTTGTTGCACTTATTGGATGGCAGCCTTTTATTAAGATGAAAGGTTTAAAGACCTCCCATTGTGAAAGGCGCTATAAAAATACATGAAGTAAATGCTGGCCTCAGCAAAACCCACCGAGTGCTCAGAATGACTAACCTGGCACCTTGAGGACGCGGCCACCAGGGGGCACCACAGCTGCTATTAGACAGGCGTGACAGCACCGAGGTCACCTGAGGGTGGGCTGGAGTTGTGTGGGTAGTGCCAACAGGATGGCTGGTCACCCCCTCAGCCCAAAGTGACCTGTCCCTGGACAACAAGGCAGAACATCCAAGGGCACCTCCTGTAGAGCGAATGTCACAGCACAGCTCTTGAAAAGAGTTTCTTGTCATTATGGGATGTCAGCCCTCTTTTATTAAAGTGAGGGGAGTAGAGCCGACCAGCTGGGAACAGCAGGGTTGGGGGTGGGGTGGATGGACCCCCTAAAGAGAGGTGGCAGTGTGAGTTGCCCCTCCTTATGCGCCACTGTGACTTCATCACTTCCTGTCCCCCTGCGCTCGGCTTTCCTTGTGTCACATCAGCCTGTCCATCAACTTCTTGGTGGGACACCTGATTTTGCCAACAGTCCTGCCAATTTATGAGCTTGTGGAGCAACCGTCCTTCTACATTTTCGTCTTCCTCTCTGTGAAAGGCGCTATATTCATTAACATTCCATGTGTGCTCACCCAATATCGTGCCACTCAGTAGGTGGCTGCTTTAAGTGAAAGGCGCTATATAATCCTTGATTGGGTTCTCTCAGGTGACAGTCCACCACAGCTGGCATATCGCTTGATGGCTGTTCTGTATCTGGCATCATCTGCACGTGTCACTCTGGGATCCACTTGGCAGGGGGCACAGAGACCTTAGGGTCCTCTCAATCAGCTGATCTCCTGACTTGTAAACTAAGTGAGAGTAATGGGACGAGCCGAGTCCGAGACCCCCAATACCCTTCTACATGGGAGGAGGTCTGTATGTCCTGAAAGCTTCAAAGCTGTGCCAGTGTCACCAGTGTCTGAACCCAGAGCTAGAGGGGCTGTTGACATGGCGTCCCATTGGCTCCCCTCCCCCCATTTATTCTCCAGTTTAATGAAATCCACAGGGCCATGCATGTGCGTCAAGCCAGGGGTCGCGACTCCGGTGACCCCCCTGGTGACCTGTGTGTTTGGCCAGGTGTCCACAGTGCCAGGGTCCAGGTTGTCCGTCAGTTGAACTGGGCAGCAGACCAAAGACCCCCGATGCTGACCTCTTCTAGAGGCCTTTCCCTTCCGGTCTGTGTCTGCATTTAGAAGGCTCCCAAAGGAGAGACTGTGGTGCCAGCTGGCTGACTGGCACACAATACTCAGCAGTGCCCCCTAGGCTTGCCTGCAAAGCACTGACTGGGCACTTCAGAGGCACCAGCCAATCAGCAGACTTGACCCCACCCCACTCCCCCATATTCCCCTTTGGTTGTCGTGACACTTTGTCTGATTTTTCAAGTGTCCCCCATGAAAGGCGCTATATGATGATCTCACCTTACACTCACCTCTGGTGTTCTGTTTAGCAAAGCACCTTGTGATGGCACTTAACATGAAAGGCGCTATATGACATGAAGATAGGTGTGTGTGTGTGTGTGTGTGTGGGCAGGGAGCTTGGCATCCTGTGCCATGTGTCATGGTGTGGCACTCTAGGCTGCCATGCCATATCTGTTCCTTACCAAGGTATGGCATTGTTGTGCCATTAAAATTCCTCTGGCATGGGACCAGAGCTGCCATTCTCTTGTGTGGAGCTGGCATGTTCTCCCTGTGCCCAGAGGGTCTATTTCCCCATGATCCTCATAAACACTCACATCAGAGTAATTGGTGGCTCTGGACTCGTCCGAGTGTGCCAGTGGAGTGCCCTGTGATGGACTGGCACACAGA
>NC_041394.2:1723833-1763833 GCF_900747795.2 Erpetoichthys calabaricus
ATAGTCTCACACAGTAATTTCTACAGATGCGCTGACCTGAGCTTAATTTGAGGCTTGAGTAATCCTGTACTGCTGTCTCAGGCGCATCTCTTAAAGCACGGGTTATCTTAACAATTTCTGTACTGAAGACATTGTGAAAATGAATGCTGCTGCGGCAAAGACAATACTTTTATTTCCACCAGGTAATTGACAGCATCTGTTGTTTATTGATTACACCTGACCGATTTGCACACCTCACTCCCTTCTTATAAGTGCAGGGTGGAGCATTGACATTTATTAGCCACATCGGAATGGGTCCTTTTCACAGTAGCCATTTTGACATGAAATAGTTTGGCAAGCACAGGTGTCATTAATGAAACTTCAGTTCAATTTCATTGTAGCATAATTTGAATCTTAATGTCATTACTTATACTTGTCCTTGCAGTACTATTTCATGTCAATATGGCTGCTATGAAAAAGACCTATTAATAATATGATATGTGATGCCATCTATAAGTAATGATAACTCGGCAACAACTCAAAAACCAGTAACTGAAACTCACAACGAATGTGGCAAGGCATCCTATTAATCACGGATTACAAAAAGAAAAATGACGTACAATACACACTGGCCAATAACAATGCCAACCTAGCAGAGGAACTTAACAGTTTCTTTGCACAGTTTGACAAGGACAATAACCAGGCTCCAGTCAGCATGGAGCTGACCTGAGACTCACAGCCTGTAGTCGTACACATACATGATGTGCGGCGGGCACTCGAAAACATCAATACAAGGAAGGCAGCAGGTCCTGATAATGTGCAAGGACATGTGCTCCAGGCCTGCGCTGACCAATTAGTGGAGGTATTTACACACATATTCAGCCTCTCTCCCTCCTCAGGTGTAGTCCCCTTGTGCCTGAAATCCACAACCATTGTACCTGTTCCCAAAAAACTGAGGATAACATGTCTTAATGACTATCGACCAGTCGCTCTCACCCCTGTCATCGCAAAGTGCTTTGAATGACACGTAATCACCCACATCAAAGCCTCCATCCCAGCTGATCTAGACCAACACCAGTTTGCCTATCTGTCAAACAGATCAACGGAGGACGGCATCTGTGTGGCTCTACATGTTGCCCTCTCGCACCTGGAAAAGCCCAACACCTATGTTAGGATGTTCTTCATTGACTACAGCTCTGCATTTAATACCACCATACCTAACCAGCTGATCAAAAAACTCTATACACTAGGACTTGCTCCCTCCATATGCAACTGGTTACTGGATTTTTCTCATCAACCGCCCCCAGTCTGTCAGGATGGGCAAACACACATCCTCCACCCTTACCCTGAGCACTGGTGTGCCGCAAGGATGTGTACTAAGTCCCCTTCCTTATGCAGTCTTCACCCATGACTATCAACCCATCCACCAATCAAACATTATTGTTAAATTTGCAGATGATATGACTGTCATTGGGCTTATGAGAGTCAAAAATAAAGCTGTATATAGGGAAGAGGTTCAGAATCTGACAGCATGGTGCAAAACCAACAACCTGGTCTTAAATACCAGAAAGACCAAAGAAGTTATTCTGGACTTTAGGACCGATAAAAAGACCAATCACAGTCTGATAACAAGCAATGCAGATGCTGTGGAGAGAGTTTCCAGCTTTAAGTTTCTAGGTGTCACCATCTCAGAGGACCTGTCCTGGGCTAACAACAGCTTGACTATAATAGGCAAAGCACAACAACGCCTCTGTTTTCTCAGGAAGCTAAGGAGAGCTGACCTCCCCCAGAAACCGCTGGTTAATTTCCTAAGATGCACTATAGAGAGCATCTTAACTAACTGCATGTTGGCCTGCAGGTACAACAGCTGCACCAAGGCTGCTAAAGAAGCCCTGCAGCGGGTCGTTAAAACCGCAGAGGCCATTATTGGGACTGAACTGTCATCACTCGAACTCTTGTATAAGACTCGCTGTGTGAGAAGGGCCAAAAACATTCTCAAGGACAAAACTCATCCTGGAAATTCTTTGTTTGAGCTCCTCCCGTCAGGAAGATGCTTTAGGTCAATCCGTGGCCGCACAGACAGACCTAAAAAGAGCTTTTTCTGAGCTCTGAATCTCCTCTGTCTGAGATCATTTTTAATTGAACATGTGCAATAAGCTATATTGGTAATGTGCAATATCCTAATGTAATACAATATAGAATATGTAATGTACTATTCATTAACAGGTGCAATAATTTATACTGCTGTACCTTGAGCAATAATAATTTGATCTGGTTACTTGATCAATTAACACTGTACATATCTGGACATATTTGGAATTATTTGACTTTTCTTTAAATCCACTTTGGGGCTGTCACAAAAAGTAATCTTGTTGTGGGCCACATTTTAAGGAGATGTTCATGACATTACACGCTAGCTTTAGTAAAAAAAAAAAAAAATTGACCAATCTTAAAAATTTTTTTTTCACTGTTCAATTTTTAATATTACTGTAAATACTCATAACGTGGTAATTTTTCACTTTTGGGATAGCATAGTACCTATGCAAAATATAGAGCTGGAAAAGAGTTTTTTAAACAATATGAGAACTTTTTCTGTGCAGTATGGGCAGTCATAGTTATAACCTAACCCCCCCCCCCAGTAATTTCAAAGTTTGTTAGCCTAAATCTTAATATTGATTCAAGACATGTGCAATTTCAGTTCCATGTGTTCATATGGCCAAATCAGCATGCCAAGTTTTGTTAAAACTGATGACAATGAGGTCTAAAAGTGTAATAATTTGACATGGAATTGCCCTTCTTAAAACCTTACACATATCAGCAGTGGTCATGTATTTGTATGTTTAAGGCCAAGGTGGCTTTTTATATGAATTTGAAAAGCTTTCTGAATAATGTCACAGTGGCGTATGAGTTAGAATGTAAAATACGATTTTATCTCGCATGCTGCCACTACGAAGGAGATTCTGTCAGACAAAGTAGCTTAATACTGCTTCAAACTCAAATGGAAGCTGGACTGGTAGGAAAAATATTAGTTGTGTAATAACTTTTACAAAAGTTTTTTTTTTTATTTATTAGTTTTATTGTAATCATTCCATACAAATAGATCAATTTGTACAAAAAAGAATTAAAGACGAATCAAACCCCACCCTTGAGAAGGAGAGCATTGCCAAAGGAGAATTGCTTAGGGCTTTTTAATAGGGCAAAAATAAACAAAAAAAAAAAAGGAAAAAATATATATATAGGTAAATAGAAAACGAAGAAGGGAAAGAAATACGGAAATAATTATTTCTTCTTATTCTAAAATATTATTGACTAGATCCTGCCAGGTTTTGAAAAAAATTCTGTACAGATCCTCTAACTGAGAATTTGATTTTTTCCAATTTCAAATAATATAAAACATCGGTTTCCCACTGGCTTGTCAGAGGAGAGTTAGGATTTTTTTATATACTATGTTGCATACTGAAGTAACCCTGGTTTAGTGCAGTCACTAATATAGCGACTGGTTTCAATTTCAGTCTCAGAACACAAGGTTAAAGGTGAGAAATTGGGTACAGGCTGTACTAGCTGTGATATTCTCTTCTGCAGGTACATTAGGCAGGTGTATTGAATGGGAAAATCTCCATTTAATTAATTGTGAGTTCTTGTTATGTCTGAGAATAAGCTCAATCCATGCATTTCTAAGAATGCAGCTTTCTGATAACGGGTGCAAGTATTATTTTGTGTTTTTCTAATTCAAAGTCCGAGAACTAAATTAATGTTAAATATGATCCTCTAAAGTTTGAAGAAACTTCTATTTTTTGTTAAATAAAAATGTCGCTTTTTTAACTGTTGTATTTCAGTATGGAAGTGAATGAGTAAAATCGTAATGCACTGTTGTAATGTAAAATTGTTTTTATTTCTAGACTATCTTAAACAGACACTGCAGAAAATTGACATTTTAAGCCTAATCTGAAATACCCAGTGTTCCTTTGTTATTTAGTCCTTTTTAAGCACATACTATATAATTGGACAGATTTTAAAGAAAAGTTCACCCATATTTAAATTTTCATAGTTATTTTCTTGTATTGAAAAGAGTTTATAGTCAAATTTCACACTCAGCACTTTGGTTACTCTTTTTTTTATTTGTCTATTGGGTTCAAAGCATTCATAATGAAATTCTGTGTTCCTTAGTTGGACACTATTAATAGTATAGCTGCTCTTAAGTATACTCGGGCCTAAATAGAAACAGCACCACTTGGCAAAAGAAATCTTCTACAGTCCCAAAATATATACAGAGTCCCCTCCATGATTATTGGTACCTCTTGAAAAGATTAGCACAAAGGGCTGTAAAAAATCACATTTTGGTGAATTACTTTAATCTTGCTTGAAAACAAATGAGAGAAATCCAACCTTTAGCTGAAGTAAATTTAAACTGAAAAAATGAAGAAATAATTACATGTGCCATGGTTGTTGGCACCCCTAGACATTCTTATGAACAAAAGTGTAACTGATGCATTTTTTCCATTTCGTTGTGACTTTTTTAATGATGATCAGAGTGTGTAGAAACTTTCAAGCAGTAATCCATGACTTCCTGTTTTACTGGGGTATAAATATGAGGTGGGCCAGAGGCCAAATTCCCTTATTCATTCATCAACATGGGACAGATAAGAGAGCACACAATTCAAATGAGAGAAAAGTGTGTTGACCTTCATAAGTCGGGGAATAGCTATAAAAATTGGTACTTGCCAGAAAATGTTAACATTAACAGTTAGGGCAATATTTAAAAAGTTTAAATCGGCTGGAACTGTTACCATCTTTCTTGGAAGAAGGTCCAAGTTTGTTGTGTGTGTGTGTTTTTTTTTTTTTTTTTGTGCCCCATTCACGGTGAGCAGAATGTTAAGAGAAGTTTAAATTAAAGAAAAGAAAAAAAATCCCCAAAGCTCACTGCTGGAGAAATGCAGGAAAAAGAAGCATGTTGAGGTCACCAAAACTGCCATCAAATGCCACCTCCATGCCAGCAGATTCTTTTGGAAGGCATGCCAGTAAAAGAAGACCTTTCTGTATTTTAACCACAAATATAAGCAGCTGGAGTTGGCTAAATACTACTGGAATTTTATTTGAGCTGTGTTCTATGCATATGACAAACATTGTTACTTTTTGGCAACAAACACCTAAAGAGGTTTGGTGTAAAAAGAAAGATGGCTATACCGAAAAGAACCTGATCCCCACTTTCAAGTTTAGTGGGTGTTCTATGATGTTGTGGGGCTGTTTTTCCTCCAAAGGCTCTGGAAACTTTGTTAGGTACACGGCCTCATGGACTCCATGAAATACAACATTTTAAATTTAAATCCTGCTGCCTGTGCCAAGAAACAAACTTTTTAATAAAAAATATTTCTTGATGAGGAATTATTTTTACTCTGAATAAATTTACTTCAGTTACAGGTTGAATTTCTCATTTTAAGGCTAAAAGTGGATTTTTTTAAATAATAAATATGATCTTTTTTTACTTGCGTTTACCAGGGGTACCAATTATTGTGGAAGGGACTGGAATACGTAAACTTTGACTTACTGTGTGTTAGGAGTGGGAGAAGAGAGCGGTTGAAATTCCTCTTGTGGTATGGGATTCCAAGAAATGTTTTATTTGTGTGCTAACAATTAGTAGAAAACCTGGAAACATTTAAATAGAAAATGTCCTATCATAAAAAGGAAATTGAAAATCTGTTTTTCTGTTGGTGTATTAGTGTCTTAAAGTAATATTACAACCACAAATATGTTTTCATGCATAATGAACAGAAGAATATTATGATAAAATACAAGTCAGTGGTAACCAGTGCTGTACAACGTCATACAATGTTAGACAGATACTTGTGGAGAATTTAACTGGATATTTGATTTGTGTGAGGCAGCCCAAGTAACATGACATTTTTTCTTTTTTCCATGGATGTTTATAAGAGAAACAATATTAAGTGTATATGTGTGTGTTTTCAATTACCAAGGTCTAGTGTGCCTTTATCAATCCCACTCCTGCCTGTCACTTATCATTGTGAAGTGATAATGATAAATGTTTTGTAAATTGCTTTATCCATTTGCATCCCATTTTCCACTGTCCTATTTCACACTCTGCAGTGCATCACAGTGCAGACAAATATCAATGATTACGAAAAGAATTCCATGTAAGTTGCACTTCCACTTCAAAGTACATCAGACGCCACTGCAGAATGTCAAAAAAAAGAGAGAAAATGGAAACCACTTAACCACCAAGCAAAACATCTGATAACATTATTAAAATGTGGACAGCCTAAGTAATAGCTTGAACAGTCATATGTTAAATTATGATTTAAATGCTGAGCTCGAAGGGGCCTGTCTAATATTAGTAGGCAGATCAATGTTAAAGGTGGGGTTCCTAAATGATAAAGTCTCAGCCTCTTACACTAGTTTATCCTTCTATGTTTTAAGGAGTGTTTAGTTCCCCCACCAACTTACAAAACATATTAATATAAACTATTTTCAACTTTATATGCAAGATGGTTGCTTTATTTTCAAGTCATTCAATCCTGTGAAATGAACCAACAGCTGGAATTGTATGAATATACTTCTTAATTCTAGTTATGATCCTTACTACCAGGTTTTGACAGGAATATCAGCACAGGCAAACATTTGATTGTCAACATGCACAGGCCGGCCGATGTGATGCCCTGTGAGCTAAATGAGTTGTTCTTTCTGTATCACTCAGTACAACAGTGTGAAGTTTGCTGAAATCTTGGCAAAACTGCTAATGATTCATCAAACAAGTTACACCACCAGTCACTTGCCTTGGTGTTGCCAGAGGCTAGCACTCATAATGTCACTGGCAGCCTCTCTCTCACATTAAAACTAGGACAGAACAAGATTTTACACATTTCTTTAAATTGAACAACTGAATGTAGTTATACTGAATGTAGCATTGGTAATGATCAATAATTGTCTCATCATTATAATTTAACAGCTTTATTTGTACTTGGTTTTCATAAAGAATGTGTGAATGATTAGCAGGAAAGTACAAGATGAACAAATAGATGCAGAAAAAAATGTAGCGTAGGGCATTACAATCTTTGCACTAAAGTTAATCTTAAGGCAAAATGAAAGATACAAGACTGGTTAACAGTTGATAAGGGTAAGTAAAGCAGCAAGAATAGGCAGGTTCAGATGGCCCAGAGGTCTGAAGATACTTTGTGAAGAGGTGTTTCAAAGAAGCGCTTGTCACATTCATCTAACGGCATCAGTGTTCACAAGTTATAAACTGTAAGTTCTCAATAGTTGTCTGTGCTTAAACTTTAGCAAGGGAAAACTGGGACTGAAGTGGCAAAAAAAAATGTTAGTCTTGTTCTTCCTCTGAATTAATTGTCTTGTAACTTTTCATTCTTAGGTTGAAATACTAAGTGTTCATTTTATATTTTTGGTATGAAAAAACAATTAATTGTGAAAAGGCATTTTACTGGTCTCATTGCCAGTTTTATATACCTAAAACTGCAAGAAACATGTAGCCCCCCAAATATTTAGCCCATAATCTAACTACTTTAAGGACAAGGCTAATTTAAGCAGAATTTTTCTTTGTGAGCAAAAATTTTCAGTTCCAATAACCCTGTGAACACTACATAATGTTATTCAATTTAACCGCCTATCCATATGTAATAACTGTTATGCATTACACTTGTATTAAGTGGCATGTTGATTTAGACAATTTAAGTACGTTACATACAGTCCATGAACTCATTCATGAAAATATGATGTATATTAAAAAATATTGTGTGAGCACCTTTACCATCACTCTTATTTTTTAATAGTGCATTACATTAATGAGAATTATTAAAAAAAAGGTTGCTTTAGAATCTTTAATCACAACTCTGTGTAGGCACCCGAGTGCAAAAGTAGAGTTGCCTTCCTCATCATGTTCTGGATTTGCAAAAAACACTGCAGACCAGATCTGTGTTTGATTTTTCTTTTTTAAAAAATGTTTTTCATCCATCCATATATTTATGATCAAATGTATCTAAACCATTTGAGCCTAAACTGACAACATCAGGCACAAAGTAGAAATTGGATCCATACACAAAAAGTTAGGTCTTAAGAAAGACTATAATAATGCAAGACAATTAAAAGAAAAAGCATTTAAACACTTTCATGAAAGTTAGCGACAGAAAACAAAGATTGAAAAAAGTTTGTATTGTCATTAATAAAATAAACAGGCTTCTGCTTCTTAAACTGAATATTTCTGACCAACTGCTGCAAGCCATAGCTGCATTCCTTTGTCATTAAAGACAATGGGTTATAACTGCCATATTTCTGGTTTTCTTTTTGTTTTTATAAAAGCATTAAAAGTGTCATTTTAAATTGCTCTTTTAATATTAGCAGTGTTCATTTTAAATACCTCAGGCTCAGCCAACAAGCAGTTTTGAATACTGTGTGTTGTATGTGGCTGTTTACTTGATACATCATACCTAAAACAGTACCGTGTAAAGAAAAAATAAATGTAACAATCTGTCATATATTTACTTGTGAATTTAAAGGGAAGAAAAAAGAGAAAATACGTTTATTTCATCTCTCTGTGCTATTTATTGACCGTCTGCTCCTGTCCATCTCTTTCTGCAAAGGGTGAAATCGGCTTCTGCATGCCATTAAATATGTCGCAGTCATACTCAGCAATTCTGTCTTAAGGTTTTTTTAGGTGCTTTACAGAGAGGCCGTATGAGCTCTACCCCATTTTGCTTTCAGTATCTCTGTGTGTGTAGAGAATTCCAGTTTCATGAAGGGCTGTGTTTTCAGCGTCAAATTTGTTTGAAGGCTGCAGTTCAGTTTTCACCTGCTTCTTTCACACAACTATGCATCGACCCTGTGCATTTCGTGCTTTGTAGATGCACCATGAGCAAAAAGTTGCATATGCCAACAATAATAATAGAAAATACATTTATATAAAAAAGCACATATAGTACAAACATTTATTTAGTACCTAGAATATTTAACATACTTTTGAACATTTTTAAAGATATATTTACAAATTTTTTTAACTCGCATATTTTTGGCTTACTTGATAGCCTTACTTCATAAAACAAAGTAATTGGGTCACTTTAATGTCAATTTTCAAAGAAATCTCATATGAGCTTCTCCGGACATAACTTTTCAGTAACTGATTTCTAGGACAGAAGTCATTGCACCATCTGTCCTGTGTAAACTTTTAGTGAGTGGTAGATGAGAAGGATTTCTTGACTCAGTTCTTTCTGTTGTCACTAAACAAATATTTTGTTCGCTTTAGAGGGATTGTTGGTCTCCTTTCTGATTTCATAGTTTAACATTTAACAGTGTCCTTTGTTTGGGCTGTTAACTGTTTTAGAAGTTACTTTGCTTTTTTTATTTTTATTTTTTATTAATTATAAACCTGAGTATTAATTAGCATGAATTGCTTTGAAGCACTTATGCATGTTTTCATTTGGTAGAATGGTAACATTGCTCAGCATAGTCAGAAGCATATTTTCATATTGTATTCATTTTCTGTATAACATCTGAAACCAGTTTCAGCCATGTCTTTACTTTGGCATTTATTGTATTTGTTTATTTTTGGAAAGTTATTCATAACAGAAATACTTTTGGAAATACCATATGGAGAGAGAGAGAGTTAAACATTAAACAAATAAAATATTAAAACTATTATTGCTACATTTGGAGAGAAAGCATTTCAGAATTAAACTAATATAAGTAAAAGCACAAGGACTATACTTTTGGTACTATTATAATTTAAGTATATACTGCATAAAACCAAAAATCCAATCTACTAATTTCTTCAGATTTTAAATCTTGTTCAAAAGATTTCAGTTTTAACATTTACCTTCTTCAGGTTTACCTTCTTGATTACATCTTGCCTGAAGAAGGGGCCTGAGTTGCCTCGGAAGCTTGCATATTGTAATCCTTTTAGTTAGCCAATAAAAGGGGTCATTTTGCTTGACTTTTCACTTCTTCAGGTGCAACTCGGAATTGTCTGTGTTTTGACCTTGGTTGAGATGTATCTTCTCAGCAGTCAACTTAAAGTTCTCAGAAGAGTGGGAAACTATCATTTCTTGTGTTTATTTTGCCTGTCATTTTCAGGTCAGTCATAAAAAAGTCTCTTGGTAATGCCTTTGATGCTATTCATCTCTAGTGATGCTGTCTACTCTCATCTTGAAACCGAGGCATGACAGTTTAATGCTGGGTTTCTTAGTGCACACCCCACTCCTTTTATTTGTGTAAACACGTGGCACATAATTTATTTTTGTATTTTTCCATTCAGAATTTGGAAGTGAGTTGTGTGGTATTGCTTATTGCTAGTTTTTGCAGTCTGAGAGTCAACCCAGTCAACTTTCATGCTTGATAATGATCTTTTTTTAACAGAATGTTAGAGCATTTATAGTCTGTATAGAGGTGCAAACATGCTAGTAGATTTTAAATCCCTTTTACATATTAACAACAACATTTATTTCTAGAGCACATTTTCATAAAAACAATGTAGCTCAAAGTGCTATACATGATGAAGAAAGAGAAAAAATACAAAATAAATAATTAACATAGAATAAAAGTAAGGTCCGATGGCCATGGAGGACAGAAAAAAAAAAAAAAATCCAGACTTTTTTTATATGTAATAGGAGGCGGCACGGTGGCGTAGTGGGTAGCACTGCTGCCTCGCAGTTGGGAAACCTGGGGACCTGGGTTCACTTCCCAGGTCCTCCCTGTGTGGAGTTTGCATGTTCTCCCTGTGTCTGCGTGGGTTTCCTCCGGGCGCTCCGGTTTCCTCCCACAGTCAGTCCAAAGACATGCTGGTTAGGTGGATTGGCGATTCTAAATTGGCTCTAGTGTGTGTGGATGTGTGTTTGTGTGTGTCCTGCGGTGGGTTGGCACCCTGCCCGGGATTGGTTCCTGCCTTGTGCCCTGTGTTGGCTGGGATTGGCTCCAGCAGACCCCCGTGACCCTTTGTTCGTATTCAGTGGGTTGGAAAATGGATGGATGGATGTAATAGGAGTAAGTATATAAAAAATAAAGTTATGATTATAGATTATATTGTTATATAGTTTTTAAATACGAAACATGCTTGCTTTTCTTGGGTGTGAATGTAGTGTACTAACATACAATGAAATGTTGCACCATTTGTTTGCTTGTTTTTGGAAGATTTGTTCAAATGTGTTGTTCCATGGCCCAAGTATTCAGAGTATGATGCAAAGATATTACGATGTGACAGATGTGCTGTAGGTTAAATAGCCTGCCATTTGCTTGAAAGGTAAAGATAAATGAGGTAACAAATGGATTAAAGGTTTTTAGTTGAAAATGTCTTTATTCTGACTGTAGCAGGCTTTTTTTTTCCTGTCCAAGTGCAAGATCTCATAATCAAACTGATACTTTTAGACCTTTTGAATAAATGAAGGTGGTAAGCTGCACTCATTGTCATTTTACCTACATATTTCTTCAAGACTGTAAATGTCCGCACACGAGACTATAATTCAACTAGGGGGCTCCGCCCCCTGCTCGCTTCGCTCGCCAACCCCTGGTGTTGGGAATGACAAAGAGCGTGATGTATGAATGAGATATAGAATAGTGTGACGGTGTAGATGATGCAAATAGAAAGCAAACAATAAAGTGTGTGGCGCAGTGTAAAGGTTTATTTGAAAATTTCTTTGTACACGCCGTTTAAGTGTAAAAGGTAATTCCAGCTCAGAACTTGTAAGGTCATTTAAGATGGTTATTGTTGTGATCAGAGTCAAGTTTGTCAGAGCTTAGAAAGAGTTGTGTCTCTCCAGGAAGTAATGGAATGACTTGGGTATTAATGTTTTCCATATTAATATTTTTTGGACATAATATAGTGCGTTGTGTTAAAAGGGGCATTTGGTCTAATGAGATTGCTGTTCGAAATGTCTCTGTAACTAAGTTGTCGCAGATAAAGGCTTGAGGAATTGTAATAATATGTGCCTGAAGTCCAGCTGTATTGGTGAGTGTACCATCTCTCAGTTGTAATAAGCAATTGTTATGATCTGGTTCTGGACATCGTATCTTTTTTACTAACTGTATCTTTTGAAAGCAATGCCAATTGTCTGCGTATTTTAAGGTGCACTAAACAATAGCTGAGTGCATGGCATCTGGAAGAATAGCTAATCACTGTCTAAAATCTCCTCCTCATAAAAGTACCTTTCCTTCAAATCGAATATTATTATTCATAAACGTTTGTAGAATTTTATGAATGGTGTTGAGTAAGTGACTTCATGCCATTGAACATTCATCAATAAACAACATTTTTTCAAGACGGATGTCACGTGCAGTGCCACCGTTAATGTTCATAGTGGATACCGATTTGTAGGATCTAATGTAGTTGATAAAGATTTCACTTTCAGGTACATCGTCAGTTATAAGCCTCTGTAGATATTCAGTATATGAATGTAAAGAAGGCAGTCTAATTTGACCCTTTTGACAACAACGTGTAAATGTATAACTTGTATTTCCAGTTGTTTCTTCAGGGAAGTGAACTGAATGACAATGATTGCAAATGACATTCATTAATCCGAATGAATTTTACTGGTGTATGTTTTTCTTGTGCCGTTTGAGAGGCGCGTTGTTGCATGTGTAGTATTTGGGACGTGTTGTTTTGGAGCTGTAATCGATTTGCCTGTGCTGTGTGAGAAGCCCGTTGTAGCCTTCGCTGCCATTAACGTATGTCTGAGACGGGAGGTGTTTCGTTTTGAATCCGTGCCTGTTGCGATGCAGCACTTTGATTGATAGTTTGCGTCATGTGGATCTAGGATGTAGATTTGTGCATATTTGTGTTGTTGATTTGTTTCAGGGTGCACTGTTCCAATGCGATGCAGTATTTGTGCACATATGTGAAAGTAGTATGGGCCATTGCCTTTTGGTGGCCTGATATTTACTCCGGTATATGCAAAAGCAAATGAACCATTGTAGGATCTAATGCAGTTCATAAAGTTTTTACTTTTAGGTACATCGTTAGTTAGAAGCTTTAGTTGAGCTTTGCGTTTTTGGAGTCGAGACATTTTTTCTTTTAGAAATATGGATAAGTAATAAGGAGAATTGCACTCACTGTTAATATGGAGCCTTTTCTGCGGTTGAACGGTTAATAGTGCCTTATTGTAATGAGATCCACCTATGCTGCATAGCCGTCTATTTTGTTGTTTCTTTCGTTTTCGTGTGTTTGTTCCTGTTATCCTTTCCTTTTCGTTTTGTACCCGTGACCGTGTATTCATGACTTGTTTCTTTCTCAGCATGCGAAATATGGATAAGTAATAAGAAGGATCGCAGTCACTGTTAATATGTTTCTTTTTCTGCAGTTGAACGGTTAATAGTGCTTTATTGTAAGGAGATCCACCTATGCTGACACCTATGCTGTCTAGTGTGAAGGTGTTGATGTTCACTTTAGAATATGTGGCTTTGGGTGTCACTTCTTATGGATGTGTGTGTGTGTGTGTGTGTGTGTGGGGGGGGGGGGGGGGGGGTTGAGGATTGTTGTCGCGCGAGCGTCTTCTTTCTTTTTGTGTTCCTGTGTCTTGTTGAATCCCCCTCTTTGTGTGTGTCCCGTCCCTTGCTTGAAGGGTCTGTGGGGTGGTTTTGCGTTCTTTTTTTTGTGTTCCATGGGCTTGTTGAATCCCCCTCTTGGTATGTGTCCCGTCAGGTGCCTGTAGGTTGGGGGGGCTGCCTTGCTGTTGTGTGCGAGCCTCTTTTTTTTTTTTTTTTTTTTTTTGGGTCTAGTTTCGTGTGCAATGTGTTTCGTGCTTTGCTTGCGTTTGAATACTTTTTTATGTGCCGTTTCCTTTTTTCGGTGCTCTTTGCGCCTCATTTCTCAATTTTTCCTGTGCTCACTCCTTTTTTCTGTGGTCTTGTCCGCCTCTTGCGGCCCCTCATCCGCCTCTCTCGCCCTCTTCTATCCGCCTTTCTCGGCTCCTCAGCCGACCCTCGCGGACTCTTTTTGCGCCTGCACAGTACGTCTTTTTGCAGCTACGGCCCATTGCCGGATGTGCCTGCGTCCATCATCCGGTTTAGCATTCTCGGTTAGTAATATGGATAATGACAATTATTGAATATTTTAAATTCCTCTATAATGACAGTCATATGGAGCTGAGTTTTTTTAATCCATTCATGAGTCTCCTTATGGAGTTCTCCTTTCAAAAACACTCCAACATGTCATAGAAATAGACTTAAAATAAGATAAAGCATCGTCAATAACTACCATGAATCTGAAAACAAGCATGGAGCCTGTGGCTTCTGAACAGTGTGGAGAATGTTACTTTTAAAAGTAATTTAGTTACATCACTCATTACTAACAGAAAAGTAACTAAATATGTCATAAAGTTTCCTGTTATAAAAATGTAATTTATTTAAAAACACAGCATTAGTGTTGCATTAAATTTATTTTTTTTGTATGAAAAACTGCTCATTTCACTGGCAGGAATGTGTTACTAAATCCAAGGCCCATATATATCAACCTTCATTTAACTGACCAGAAACACTGCCAAACATGATAATTTTCCTATGTTTTATAAATAAATGTCGTCCTTAATGTGCTTTGAAATAGATCAGTCAGTTCCTTTTAACATCCTCGATCTTTGCAGATGATTTGTGGTAAGAACACTTTGCCACTGCGTCACCCCATTACATATTTTCAGCATGTCTGTCTTTGTGCCTGGGTTAAAACTTGCTAACAGAAATATCTCCACCAAGTTTTACCCTTTGTTGGAAATCATTGACTGACCAGCAAGGTGCAACATTTATTTTTGTATGGTGTGAGACAACTTTAGAAGACTTTCTTTGCACCAGTGTCCAGTTTTCCTGAAATATTTGGAACGCTTTACTGCACTCCTATAATAAGGGCGTTAAGCAAGAATGAAGCTGCTTTTGTTGACCATAAGCATTTGCATTCTGTTAACGCACAAGTCATCCTTGATGCCAAAGGGAAAACTCACAAATGTTGCTTAGTGTCCTGGGTCAGCCCAGGCTTGATGCATAAGGAGACAGGCTAATCTGCCAGTCAGTGAAGTTCAGCAGCATTCTGATTGCATATGTTTGAGGTTTTATAAATCAGACACTTTTGCCATATGCATCTTCCTGTGTTTTTTTTTTTTTTGCTTATGTGTATTTTCACACTCTAATCTGGCCAAAGTTTTGTAAATGAGACCCCTGGTCTAAAACGTAACAATACCATTATATTAAGCACTTTATTAATGTTTTTCCCCCGGAATCAAAATACTATTCTTACCTTAACCTGAGAATTTAGACATGAATATAATACGCTCTGCTGATTGTGTATTAAATGATATGGAGCAATATGTTGTGATAAATATTCTTAACATATCAAGCAGTACTTTTAAAGATAAGTTGGAGGACTATAATTTCCTTTAAAATGTGTAGTTCAGCATGAATAAAGACTGCAGAGGTTCAAGTTCATCAAAGTTAAATTTACAGAAATCTTTTAGATACACATGGAAAATGAGCATGTAACACACTTTAAAGAAACCATTATATTTCATATTGAAAGTATTTTGTATTATGAGTTGAGTAAGAATAGACATATGGTGTTTTTGGACTCAGTCACTTCCCTATCTATGTTTGAATAATCCTGTATTCGGATATCTAAATTTGGTATTCACAGCACATGTCCTGATGTTCATCGGCCTTCCTTGATGAACTGCATTCATTTAAAGATGGTAGGGAGTTTTGGCATGAGCAACAACCCTAGTATTTTGTCTGCTTTTACATCCTGTTATCTTTGTTGTATCAGTTTATCAGTGAAGTGCTGCTTTTGAACTACACCCCCTCCCACTCCCCAATGAAAATCGCTTGTAGCCAAGCCCATTATTCCTGCTCTGCGTCCTGAAAATTGAATTGCACTGCACTTGCTGCTAGCATTTTAGTCATCATGACTCCATCAGGGATTTTCAAAGTTGGGATTGGCTTTAAGCTGTTATCCTGGGTGTCGTCTTGCTGCAGAGTTTTGGACCCACTTCAGGCAGCATTCTGGTAGTGTAATATTTTATGCAAGAGCAGTAATAACAATATTGATAAATCAACATTCAAACATCATTAGGTTACAGAATGTAAAGCTAAGTCTCAGTATTTTTTTACTATAAGGTAATTGCATTTTTTCAAATGTTTACCTCTAATTACAAAAATTAAAAGAAAAAAAAAAAAAAAACTGTGTTGGTCCTAGTGCTGGGCGGTATACCGGTTCATACCGAAAACAGTTTTTTATTTTTTTTTATGATATGGATTTTTCTTATACCGCAACACCGATTTAAATTGCCTAAACGACGTTTGGAACATGGCGCAGTGGGAAACTGTTGAAGTGGGGACCTTTTTCACTGCTACACCGCTAAACACAGATTTGTTGCACTAGGGCTCTTTTTCACTGCTACACCACCAAATAATGGGCGGTAGCATAGGTATGCCGCGCGGTGAAAATGGACAGAGAGCATTCCGAAACTGAACTAAAAGTTGAACGTGATGAACAGAAGAACTTTTGCCGAAAAAAAGGAGTCACGTCCGTCGCCTGGAGATACTTTAGTTTTAAAAGGTCAGATGTGTAAATACTGTTTCTATACTACTGGATAATACTGCAAGCCAAGTTGTACTTGTTTTTGTACTTGCTAGTGTATGTTTTGCTTGTATTCATCCTGTGCTGGCGACTCGTTCAGAGATGGGCGCAACTCTGAATGGATGGCATAATTAAACATGTATAACTAAGATATTTTTAAAGTTCTGAACACTCCGTCGGCTAAGTTAATAACTAGTTTTAATTTCACAAAGATGTTTATCATGTGGTAATTGGTAATGTGGAGAAAGAAAAAGGAAAGATAGGAACTGGGGTTTTGATAGAGAGCAGGTATATCATGAAGTGAATGGATTCTGTGCGGTGATTGCTGCAGGCGCCTGCTCTTAGTGCGGAGGAAGTCAGTTTAAGAAGCGTAGTGATTAATGACTGGGTCGGGGAACACTTAACACAAAGTATTTGATGTGCTGCATTAACTTGTGACGGGGTTTGAGAAAATCTAGTAAATTAAACATTCATTTTAGGATGAAGTTTAGTTTACAACATTCTACTTTAATTATAAAATAAACTATGAGAATAAAGTGGAAATGTCGACTTTAATCTTGACATAGTCAACATGTCGAATTTATTCTCGACATATAGTTTGTTTTTTTCTTCCGTGTCCATATTTTTTTTTCTTCACAGTGGCCCTAATGCGCTTCCATAGGACTGTACCACAAACAGCATTATAAATGCAAGTTGCAGTTTTTATTATTTATGTATACAGCTTAGCTTGAAGCAAGGTCCATATTAATGCAGTTTGCCTAAATGATGGTACAGTTGGTAAGATGTCATCACCAAGTTGCACTTTTTTTATTTTATTTTAATTTGGTGAATTCTGTGTAATGCACCTGGGCTTGAAGCTTTGAAGTAATGGTGCAACTATCCATATTACTAACCGAGAATGGTAAACCGGATATGGACGCAGGGACCTGCCCGTGGATGCAGGAGACATAGTGTGCAGGCACCACACAAAACCCCCCGCCCCAGAGCGAAACGGGAGAGACTACGAACCGTCTGACATGCCGCAAGCAGGATAAAGCGAGGTCAGAAATAAAAGACAGAGTAGGAAACAAAGTAAAACATCATAAAGAGGTTAAAGAACAGGGCCAAACACATGGAGAGCAGGTTACAGATGATGAAAACTGCAATGCAACAGCTTCAAAAAAACCTAGGCACGAAACACATGCACAGCGAGATACAGAATATAAAAGCAGAAAAAACGACAGTTAAACGTCCACACCACACAGCGGAGGCAGACCCGGAAGGTGCAGGCGCCTACATCGCGCGTCGGAAGGCACGGGAAAGTACGAAAGGCAAAGGCGCCTACACAGCATGGTAAAACCCGACATAAAACGGAAGGTGCAGGCGTTGCCGCCATATTGTGAGTGGCACTACTGCGTAGTGAGGGCACAGGCGTCACCGCCATATTGTGCGTGGCACTACTGCGGAGTGAAGTTAGGAATAATGTGCTGCTTGGGATCGTACAAAACACAGAATGCGACCCACCGTCTGAAACTGCGGAGGCAAAGCAGGCATGGGTTCAAACCGAACAAGCTCGACTGACAAATATACGCCTACAGCGCGCGTCTCAAACCGCAGAAGCAGGGCAAGCACGGGTTCAAAACAACGCAAGCTCCTACAACGCGCGTCTGAAACTACGGCTGCCCAGCGGGCATGGGTTCAAAACGCCGGGGGTAGGCGAGCGAAGCGAGCAGGGGGCGGAGCCCCCCTTGTCAGTAATACTATTATGTATTTTATTGTTATTATTTATTAGTTTAAATATTATGCAGTTTAATGATGGTAAAATTGTTTAAAAAGTCACTTTAACGTGTCAGTGGACAGAGATTGTTAACATTAACAGAAAGTGTAGTTGGTTTACAAGAAATATTTACTATTTATTCCTTTTCTAAGACGTGTTCAGTGCAATCCAACTTTTGACAGACACCTCTGGATATTTTACTAACTCTAAATGCCTCTTTGGATAGTTGAAAATATGTTGTCAAAATCATAGTTTAAGTTTTTGCAAAATTTGTTCAATTAAAGGTTCTATATTTTGACTGCATCTGTCATGCAATGTGCTTCCTTCTCTTTAGTGCCACCCCCTTGAAAACTTTCACTTTATGGGGCCATGCAAACCTGGATTAATACTTGTGTGCACATTAAAATGTCTTTTTGTACGATGTACAATTCTCATAACAGTCTAATAGGTTATTCTTAGCCAGTCTACTGCAGTAATTGCAGTGGAAAATGTGGTTAACATCCACTCATGCATGGGGAAAAAAATACCATCTAATACCGTGAAACCGGCAGAATTTAGAAAAATACCGTGATATAGAATTTTGGTCATACCGCCCACCTCTAGTTGGTCCTGACACAGCCCTGAGGAACACCATGTCTGACTTTGGATGGTAATAATAGAGAACTGCCATCAGACTTCTGCGTATAGAGAATGTGATTTGAGCATGACGGTTTAAACCATAGAAGAGCAGATTCTGACAGCCGCACAGAATTCAAGCCAGTGTAGTAGACTGCTGTGACCCCTTGTGTCAAAAGCACTGAAAAGCATATGAAGAGTGTAGTATTTCTTGTGTTGAAGATTCATAGAATATAATTAACTGCATAGCTTTTGTGCCATGTCCAGAAGGAATGCACAGCTTAATGTAAGGTCAAAGCTATAGTTTTAAGTATTTTTTTTTCTAAGGATTTTACAAAAAAATGTTTCGTTAAAAGCCAAATTCTTTAAAGGTCAAATCTGATTTCTTCAATAAGCACTTAACAAACAAGCAGTGATTCTCAGTAAAGACAAAATAAGCATTGCTCCTGTAAGAACAGCAATTCAGCTTTTCAACAAGTTCTTTACAGTTGTCTAAAGGAGAGATGATTGGTTTCCTTTTAGAAATTGGTGATAGGATTTCCTGCTGTGCTATTAAGTTAAACTTAGAAAGGCAGTGTGAACAATTACTGGTGCAGTTATATCTTGCAAAACTAAATATTGCATAATTATTTTTTTTATATGCTTATGAGGAAAAGTGTGTTTGATGAAGTTAAAAGCTGTTGCAACTTAAATTTGGAAGTTTTACCTGGGGTTTCAGATTTATTTACCACTGTACTAAATATCACATGTGGATCACTTCCGTTAATTTGAAACAGAAAAGCATTCTTACTTTTTATTTTTTTATTTTTTTTATTGCTTAAGTCTGTGTTCTTTGGCAAACATGTAATTTCATAGCCCCAGTCTGTGCTTTAGTCATTGTGCTTTTTAAGAACATGAAATGTATCATTAAGCAGTGGTAAATTTATTTTTTTGCTGTAGCTGCTTATATTGTAGCGGAATTACTATATCTGTATTAATGTCAAGGCTAATGTTTTAAATACCTCACAGGATCAGTTAAATTGAATTTACTGTGCAGCTTGATGGAGCATTGGTTAGTGTTTGTCTTAACAGTCTCGAGGACCCACATTTCATTCACAGCCCTGTCTGTCTAGACCTTAGATTTTTCCCTTTGCCTGTCTGAGTTTTTTCCATGCCGTTGTTACGCTATTTGGAGCGTTTAATTGGTCCATTGTAACTGAGTGTAGGTTTGAATGCAAGTGTACAGTTGTGGCACTTGGTGCCACTGCCCACCTGCCAAGTTGTTTTGCTTGCCTAAGGTAAAGTCATCCCTGATGGAGGATCGCATGAATCGTGGGATAGAGGGGTCCTTTCATCGGATTGCCTGGCCCAGCGCTGTTTCAGCTGTGGAATGGCCAAATAGGGGAGGCAGCTTGATGGCTGAGGTCTCCAGGACTCTAAACAAATCCAAATCATATTATGGGATATCATCTACTGTTAAATTCTGCTACATACTTGTAAATTTTTTATTTTTATACTGAATTGAAGGTTTGTTCTGTTCTGTGTATTGTATTGTATTGACCCCCTTCTTTTTGACACCCACTGCATGCCCAACCTACCTGGAAAGGGCTCTCTTTTTGAACTGCCTTTCCCAAGGTTTCTTCCATTTTTTCCTTACAAGGGTTTTTTTTGGGAGTTTATCCTTGTCGTCTTAGATAGTCAAGGCTGGGGGGCTGTCAAGAGGCAGGGCCTGTTAAAGCCCATTGTGGCACTTCTTGTGTGATTTTGGGCTTTACAACAAATAAATTGTATTGTATTGTACAGTTGTGATCCTATCGACGATTGTTTTTTTTTTTTTTCCTTTCTTATGCCTAGAGCTCATGGGATAATTACCAGGTTAAGAAAAAGAATTAATAAATGTATTCTGCTACGTCATCTTGCCACTGTTCTGGGTTTCATTTGTACATTGACTAGATCAAATGCGCTTTAATAGTCATCAGAAATTATTTTATTTTTGGGAGAGAGAAAATTACATTTTGACCAACGAGTAGATTTACCACTGATAGTTAGATTTAACAGCTCTTTTTAAGCAATTAAATATTTCAAAAATGCTTAACTGTCTTTAGAAGGGAAGAAATAAACTTTATTGGGATATACATTTCAATAAATATTAATTACTCTTCAGGATTAATTTATCATAAGTTATCTTTAATCTGATAAAACTTACTGTATTCAGTAAAGTAGTGGTGTCTAGAAGGTCTGCAGTTTAGTAATATGGGACCTTATGATATGTAGTAACAGGAAGTACTAAAGGAGTTTGGCTGTTTTTGTTTTTTTAATTCATTGCAGTAGTGTAGTCTCAGATGAGAGCCCTGTTCTTTGTTTCTAAACCAAATCTGAATGAGGCAACAGAGGTCAGACTTTTTACTTACTGCTGTGTCATTAATCAGACCTGTATTCCCTCCTGGAAGGGTTGGTTTTATTCATTGACAACTGATATTATTTTTTTAGGAACTAACTATTGTGATTACATTTCAAAGTTATTTTAGGTAGAAGCCAGTGATAAACTAAGTAGGATATTACATAGCCTACAGTTTGAGACTGCAGAACTCTGACCTAGATGGTGCTCTGACCAGTCAGCTGTATTTTAACATCATACAAGTGATCTCCAGGATCTCAAACAACATCATTAAAAAAACAAAAAACACATATCTTAAGTCTTTCAAAGATGTTATGCTTTTTAGAAGTACACCATTCTAACTAACAATTAAAGAATGATGTGTACTAAAGACCACATCTCCTTCCCACAACTAATCAGAGAGTAAAGGTTAGCTATTAGATACTGTGGTTCCAGGGAGGCATTTTAGTTTCATTACTTTAGCTGGAAGATTTAACACTGTCAAGTTGAATATCCTTCCTAAGCTTATTTTTCTCTTTCAAAGCATTCCCATATGCATTAAAAAATAATTTTTTATGAAGTTAGATTCATCGCCTCATTTATTAGGAAATCAAGACATCCATGCATTCAAAGGGCAACCCTTCATAGATAGATAGATAGATACTTTATAAATCCCAATGGGAAATTCACATTCTCCAGCAGCAGCATACTGATACAATAAACAATATTAAATTAAAGATTGATAATAATGCAGGTAAAAAAACAGACAATAACTTTGTATAATGTTAAATGTTAAAGTTTACCCCCCCCGGGTGGAATTGAAGAGTTGCATAGTTTGGGGGAGGAACGATCTCCTCAATCTGTCAGTGGAGCAGGACAGTGACAGCAGTCTGTTGCTGAAGCTGCTCTTCTGTCTGGAGATGATACTATTTAGTGGATGCAGTGGATTCTCCATAATTGATAGGAGCCTGCTGAATACCCGTCGCTCTGCCACAGATGTTAAACTGTCCAGCTCCATGCCAACAATAGAGCCTGCTTTCCTCACCAGTTTGTCCAGGCGTGAGGCGTCCTTCTTCTTAATGCTGCCTCCCCAGCACACCACCGCGTAGAAGTGGGCGCTCACCACAACTGTCTGATAGAACATCTGCAGCATCTTATTGCAGATGTTGAAGGACGCCAGCCTTCTAAGGAAGTATAGTCGGCTCTGTCCTTTCTTGCACAGATCATCAGTATTGGCAGTCCAGTCTAATTTATCATCCAGCTGCACTCCCAGATATTTATAAGTCTGCATCATCTGCACACAGTCACCTTTGATGATCACGGGGTCCATGAGGGGTCTGGGCCTCCTAAAATCCACCACCAGCTCCTTGGTTTTGCTGGTGTTCAGTTGTAGGTGGTTTGAGTCGCACCATTTAACAAAGTCATTGATTAGGTCCCTATACTCCTCCTCCAGCCCATTCCTGATGCAGCCCACGATAGCAGTGTCATCAGCGAACTTTTGCACGTGGCAGGACTCCGAGTTGTATTGGAAGTCCGATGTATATAGGCTGAACAGGACCGGAGAAAGTACAGTCGCTTGTGGTGCTCCTGTGTTGCTGACCACAATGTCAGACGTGCAGTTCCCAAGACAAACATACTGAGGTCTGTCTTTAAGATAGTCCACGATCCATGCCACTAGGTATGAATCTAATCCCATCTCTGTCAGCTTGTCCCTGAGGAGCAGAGGTTGGATTGTGTTGAAGGCGCTAGAGAAGTCTAGAAACATAATTCTTACAGCACCACTGCCTCTGTCCAAGTGGGAGAGGGATCGATGTAGCATATAGATGATGGCATCCTCCGCTCCCACCTTCTCCTGATATGTGAACTGCAGAGGGTCAAGGGCGTGTTGAACCTGTGGCCTAAGGTGGTGAAGCAGCAGCCTCTCCATGGTCTTCATCACATGTGACGTCAGAGCGACAGGCCGGAAGTCATTCAGCTCACCAGGACATGATACCTTTGGGACTGGGGTGATACAAGATGTTTTCCAAAGCCTCGGGACTCTCCCCTGTTCCAGGCTATCTCTACTGATATGGTAATGTGTTAGGAACGAAAGGACGCAGCCACATCGTTTGATGGAAATGAAACTTATCAATCTACAGAGGGCTGAATTCAAAGACCCCCAGAAAATCAAAGTGAAAAAGTGATGCGGCAGGCAGGCTTGTCCATTTTTCCGAAAGTTCATTGCAGCAACTCAAAATCGTAATTAGTAGTTTGTTGCCCACGTCTTTGTATGCATGCCTGACAATGTCGGGGCATGTTCCTAATGAGACGACGGATTCTTGTCCTGGGGGATCTACTCCCAGATCTGGACCAGGGCATCACTGAGCTCCTGGACAGTCTGAGGTGTAACCTGCCTGCATACTCTTGCCACATGAGGCCGGGCATTGTTGTGCACCAGGAGGAACCCAGGACCCCACTGCACCAGTATAGGGTCTGCCAATGGGTCCAAGGATTTCATCCCAATACCTAATGGCAGTCAAGGTGCCGTTGTCTAGCTTGTAGAGGTCTGTGTGTCCCTCCATGGAAATGCCTCCCCAGACCATCACTGACCCACCACCAATCCGATCATGCTGAACGATGTTACAGGCAGCATAAAGTTCTCCACGGCTTCTCCAGACCCTTTCACGTCTGTCACATGTGCTCAGAGTGAACCTGCTCTCATCTGTGAAAAGCACAGGGCGCCTGCCAGTGGTGGACCTGCCAATTCTGGTATTCTATGGCAAATGCCAATCGAGCTCCACAGTGTTGGGCAGTGAGTACAGGGCCCACTAGAGGACGTCGGGCCCTCAGGCCACCCTCATGAAGTTTGTTTCTGATTGTTTGGTCAGAGACATTCACACCAGTGGCCTGCCTGCTGGAGGTCATTTTGTAGGCACTGGCAGTGCTCATCCTGTTCCTCCTTGCCCAAAGGAGCAGATATCGGTCCTGCTGATGGGTTAAGGACCTTCTACGTGGGGACCATGTCCAGCTCTCCAAGAGTAACTGCCTGTCTCCTGGAATCTCCTCCATGCCCTTGAGACTGTGCTGGGAGACACAGCAAACCTTCTGGCAATGAGGCCTGTTGATGTGCCATCCTGGAGAAGTTGGACTACCTGTGCCAGCTCTGTAGGCTCCAGGTATGGCCTCATACTACCAGTAGTGACACTGACCGTAGCCAAATGTAAAACGAGTGACAAAACAGATGAGGAGGGAAAAATGTAAGTGTCCTCCACCTGTTAAACTATTCATTCCTGTATTGGGGGTTGTCTCATTGTTGCCCATCTAGTGCACCAAAGCAGCTGAAACTGATTAACAAGCCCCTCTGCTACTTCACAGACCAGATCAATAGCCCAGAAATGTCACTGGCAATACTCAGATTAAAAAGTGTGCCTTTCGTTTTTTTTGAGCAGTTTATTAAAACATTTTAATGTCCCTTCCTTTTAAAGATCCCAGGGTACAGGGGGAAAAGGATCTCTTATTCAACATTTTAGAAAAGGATTGGAAGGCAGCCAATGCACAGAATTCACTTGAGCTCCATATGCACAAATCGTTCAATTATTCAACTTAAAATCTTTTATCAAACATATATGTTTTGTTTAAATTTGTCCGAAGTGTTTCTAAGGCAAGATCAAATCTGCAAACATTGCAATCGAGCTCCAGCCTCACTAGGCCACACGTTTTGGCCGTGTACCAAATTAACATCATTTTGGACCCAAGTCTTTAAATGCCTTTCAGATAGCCTTGGTGTCACAATCACTCCTAATCCATTAACAGCTGTGTTTGGTGGGTTCCCAGAGGGGCTTAAAGTGGAGAAGGACAAACAAACCGTAATCACCTTTATATCACTATTAGCACGTAGACTTGTCTTGCTCAACTGGAATAATCCTAGCCCACCTCTTTTACATCAGTGGGTAACTGATGTTATATACTATTTGAAATTGGAAAAAGTCAAATTCTCGCTTAGAGAATCTGTGCAAAACATTTTAAAACCTGGCAGGATCTAATCAATAACATTTTAGAATAAGCTTTTACATTTGAGAGAAAGACTCCTTTCCCTCTCTGCTACTCTGAAAGTTTTACTCTGGCTGTTGGGTTTGCTCTCTTTCTCACTTTGATTTTCGGGGTGTCTTTGAATTCAGTCCCTCTGTAGGTTGATCATTTTTCATTTTCATCAAATGATGCGACTGCGTCCTTTCAATTCAATTCAATTCAATTCAATTCAATTTTATTTGTCATTTAACAGAACATCCAAGATGTGCTGCAGAACGAAAATACGATGCACAAGACTTTAATAAAAACACATAGTTAAAATCAGCCTACAATAAAATACTAAAATGCTTCATTTAAAAGACGAACGGCAGTAGGAAAAAAACTGTTTTTAAACCTGGTAGTTCTACATTTCAGGCTGCGGTACCTTCTGTTTGTGGGCATGAGGGAAAAGAGTTCAGAGGCAGGATAAGTAGGGTCTCTAGAAATCCGCACAGCTCTGGCCAGACAGCGTTGTTTTGCCAAATCTTGTACATTAGGCAACGGGGCTCCAATGATCCTCTCCGCAGCCCTCACCACTTTCCTCAGTGCTTTCCAGTCCGAAGCGCTGCAGCTCTCCTGCCACAGAGAGCTGCTGCTGGTTAGCACGCTCTCTATGGTCCCTCTGTAAAAAGTGGTGAGGACTGACTTACTGAGATGGGCCCTCTTTAGCCTCCGCAGAAAGATCAAGCGCTGGTGAGCTTTCTTGATGACGGAGGAGGTGTGCAGGGACCAGGTGAGGTTGTTCGTCACATTAACTCCCAGGAACTTAGTAGACTGCACAATTTCCACAGCAGTGTTCTTAATGTGGACCGGGATGTGTATCAGCTGTTTCTTCCTGAAGTCGATCACCAGTTCTTTTGTTTTTTTGACATTCAGTATCAGATTGTTTTTATCACACCATTCCACAAATGACTTCACCTCCTCTCTGTAATCCCCTTCCCCGTCACCTCGAATGAGACCCACCACTGTTGTGTCGTCCGCATACTTAATAATTTGGTTTGTGCTGAACTTGGCACAACAATCGTGGGTCATGAGCGTGAAGAGGAGGGGACTTAGAACACACCCCTGTGGAGAACCTGTGCTGAAGGAGATGGTATCTGATTTATTCTTTCCTACCCGTACGTACTGTGGCCTATCCATTAGAAAGTCCAATATCCAGTTTTGCAGAGGTATGCCCAGTCCCAATGGGCCCAGTTTGCTGATCAAATTCTGAGGGATGATGGTATTAAAAGCTGAACTAAAATCAACAAACAACATGCGGACCATAGCGTCTCTATTCTCCAGATGTTCCAATGAAAAATGGAGTGCAATAGATATGGCATCCTCTGTGGCACGGTTGGAGCGGTAGGCGAATTGGAGTGGGTCAAAAGAGGAGGGTAGGACAGAAGTAATGTGGTCCTTGATCAGCCTCTCGAAACATTTCATCACTATTGATGTTAAGGCTACAGGGCGATAGTCATTCATGGTTGTGACTATGGGTTTTTTCGGAACTGGGATGATTTCTGAGGTTTTAAAGCAAGATGGCACAACAGCTTGACACAGAGAGATGTTAAATATATCCGTAAGGACATGTGTCAGCTGCTCCGCACATCCTTTGAGTACACAACCTGGTATCTGGTCTGGTCCCGCAGCTTTCCTTGGATTAATTCATTCATAATTTCATTCCTAACACATTACCATATCAGTCCATATCAGTAGAGATATCCAGCTGGGTTTTTTTTTTTTTTTTTTTTCAAATTTTCTGAAATACTGAATTTTGGGTTTTCATTAGCAATAAGCCATAATCAGCAAAATGAAAATAAATAAATGCTTGAAATATATCACTCTGTGTGTAATGAATCTATATAATATGGAGTTTCACTTTTTGAATTGAATCACTGAAATAAATTAATATTTTGATGATATTCTAATTTATTGAGATGCAGTGATGCTCTATATAGTGTGTGTGTTTGTGTGTGTATATATATATATATATATATTAATGTGTGTGATATACACTGCCTGGCCAAAAAAAAAGTCGCTTACCTGGATTTAACTAAGCAAATAGGTACAAGCCTCCTATTGGATAATTACTGCATGGGCGATTATCTTTCAGCTAGCAACAAGTTATTTAACCCCAACTGGTGCAATGAGTTGCTTCTCATTTCTTAAACAACCATGTCGAAAGACACATCTCGTGGTCGTGGAAAAGATGTTAGTCTGTTTGAGAAGGGTCAAATTATTGGCATGTATCAAGCAGAGAAAACATCTAAGGAGATTGCAGAAACTACTAAAAATGGGTTAAGAACTGTCCAACGCATTATTAAAAACTGGAAGGATAGTGGGGAACAATCGTCTTTGAGGAAGAAATGTGGCCGAAAAAAAATCCTGAATGATCGTGATCGGCGATCACTTAAACGTTCGGTGAAATCAAATCGAAGAAAATCAACAGTAGAACTCAGGTCTATGTTTAATAGTGAAAGTAAGAGCATTTCCACATGCACAATGCAAAGGGAACTCAAGGGATTGGGACTGAACAGCTGTGTAGCCGTAAGAAAACCACTAATCAGTGAGGCAAACCGGAAAAAAAGGCTTCAATTTGCTAGGGAGCATGAAGATTGGACTCTGGAGCAATGGAAGGTCATGTGGTCTGATGAGTCCAGATTTACCCTGTTCCAGAGTGATGGGTGCATCAGGGTAAGAAGAGAGGCAGATGAAGTGATGCACCCATCATGCAAGATCTTGGTGAAAAATTAATGCAACACTGGATGGAATTAAATCTTGTGACATTGCAGAAGCTTATCGAAACAATGCCACAGTGAATGCATGCCGTAATCAAAGCTAAAGGCGGTCCAACGAAATATTAGTGTGTGACCTTTTTTTTTTGGTGGCGACTGTTTTTTTGGCAAGGCAGTGTTAATGCAGTTCTCTTCTTAATGCATTGTAGAGCCATACAGTTGTCAAGCACATACACAGAATTGATTTTGATAACTTTAATGGACTTGAAGTGTGCACTCTGCAATTGTATTATCTAGGAAAATGCAAGAATTGAATCGGGACTCGGTTTCAGCTGATGCTTAATTTTAAATAACTTGGACTGGGATTGGGGGCAAAAAACTTGATCAGGACATCCTCAATAAGAACTTAAGAAATTTGACAAATGAGAGGAAACCATTCAGTCCATTTGTCACTCATTTAGCATTAGCTAAACAAAGTTGTCCAAATCTCTCATCTGGGTCCTCCTCAAAGGGTAACAGGCCCAAAATCTAATTTTGTTGGATTTGAGCAATGATTGGGCAGTTTCTAACCTTAGTCACAGGGACATCTGCCTTGTGGGGGGAAGGGCACTGCCATTAGAGGTCTTAGTTAAAAATATCAAAAAGAAATGATATTCAGGATGGGTAACATTTTAAACCATTCAGCTTTTGCAGTGAAGCCGTTTTCAAAGTAAATGGTAGAGGAAGGCTAGGAATCTCCACCATTGCATCCACAGGTAGTCAGCCATTAAATTCTCAAATGTGAGCAGTTTAGAGGCACAGTTCAAACACAATCTCCCTGATACTTTTGTTCGCTTGAGGTTCTGCACATTTTCTTCATTGACTTCTCTTTTCATAACAGAGGCATAATATTTTTGGTGAATGTTTAATAAACAGTTACAACTTGCAGCCCCTTATTTATGAATTATTTGTTTACTGTGAAGTGTTTAAATAGATTTTTTCAAAACAAAATATTGCACTATTTATTTGAAAAAAGTAACATACTTCATGTATTGTATAGGCTAGGGATTTGCACACTTGATTTACATAGAAACATATTTAAGTTATTTGTGTAAATGGAAAAAGAGGACTGAGGTAGGCCTAACTTAGCTTTATAAACGCCCCTCTAGCTCATCACCCAGTTGTGCACAAGGCTGCAGTAACCACCTACCACCAGGGTCTTTTTTATTGTTGGGTATTCAAATAAGATAAACAGACTACTTTCTGGGATAGGCTTGTAAATTAGACAACAATAAAAGAATACTCTAGTGATGCACTGAAGTGAAAAGTCCAGGCTGAAGCCTAAAACGCTGGGCAGTTATTTATTTTATTCAACATTTGTTGTTTTGTGCTATTTCTTAAGGCCTAAACTAAATCAGTCTTGTTTCTGATTTTTACATTTTAATGAAACTGAATTATTCTTCTATAAATGAAGTCAGTCTTTACTTTCAGTTCAACTTTCTTTTTAAATAAATGAGTACATAAATTAAACCGTAACAATGTGAGCTTGCTTGTTCATTCCTTGCCTTGCAAGGTGTACAACTTAGCCTGTTTAAGGGATGTCACTTTGCATCCCGACTCAACTTGTCCAGGTATTGTCTCTTTTCCTTCTCTCTTTGTCCATTTGCTTTTGTGAAACTGTTGTGGTTTCTCAGGGTAAGTCACCTCTGCATGTTCCTCATTGTAAACAAACCACCACCATAATCCTCTAAAGATGGCTTCCACTGCCCCAGTGCAGTGTTGTGTGACATTCCGTTCATTCCCTGTTGAACATGAGATGCTGTCATTTGGCATTTTTATTCGGCCAAATACCGATTTTTGTCTTTTTTTTTTTTTTTTTTTTATATACTATTTTCAGTATCTGAAAACTCTGTGCTTGCCTGGTAAACACTAAATACAGTACTGGAATTGTGGGTGTTGTCTTCAGAAAATCTGGATATTGTTCCTTCATTTTTGTCATTTTTTTTATCAACATGCAACAAATGTTTCAAAAAATCCTGTAGACCATTTCCATTTTTATCAAAGTGATATTCTGCTGCATACTTTTGATACTAGTTGTTGTTGTCATAAGACAATATGAAAAATATGTCATTTTATGAATGTCAGCTAATGTCATGCTGCACTCTGAGACTGTAGTTGTAGAAACATCACCTTTTTTTAAACATGAGAGTAGTTTGCTTTAGGTCAGATTGTTTGCGTCTATGTTGGTAAATGTATGTTCGAGCTTTGTGCAGGACAATAAAAGTAGGGATTTGTTTAATTATCTTTATGGTGTGAGAGACTGGGCTGCTGTCTCACTAAGCAAAGTTGGACAAAAAGTAATTATTAGTCATTAATCTGAAATACATCAAACAAATTAGCTGTCCTCTTAACCACAAATTTATATTTCATTCGGGCAAGCAGCCCTGCTTACCTTGTTGTCTCTGTGACTTGAACAAAAGTCTGGACAGTAAAAAGAACTGAAAAAGAACAACATCTCATCAGGTGGAATGCTAACTAGAGGCTTCCCAGTGTTGTGATATACACTGTAACTTCTGTAATGCACAGTTGATGCTGATGTCCTTTTATAACCATTTTGCTTTTGTCTTCACACCCCTGCATTGGGTATTGATCTGTTTTTTTTTTTTTTTTTTGTACTTCACAGAGAAGGAAAATGATCAAAAGTAATCCAAATGTGTACTAATGTGTAGATGTCAGGTGCTATTAAGTTGTATTTTTCTTTTTAACCATACAATATATTTATATGTAATGCCAAAGTTTTTTCTTACAGATGGGCACTTGTTTACTGTGTTCCTTAGTCACTCTGTATGCATTGCAGGCCAGAAACTATTTAAGCCTTGGCAGCTCTTAAAGGTTTTATGGGTTGCAGTTGCAGTAGCTGTCTTAGGGTCAAGTTAATTTAAGTTTAAGTATTTTGGGTCATTAAACTTGATTGAACAAGACCCTGCTGCAAAGACATTTGACTTACCCAACTAATGTTTAGTAAAGGTTATATAAATATATTTTTCTTACTTTCTACTTTCGTATGTGACACTGATTTATATAGTTAATGCTATTTCCTGAATTAGACTAAAAATAAAAATGGAATGTTTTGGGATCTGCTTTAGGATTTGCTGACATTAAACAACAAAACTTAGTTTTTATACTGTTCATGACTTGCATAATATCATCAGAAGTTTTTAAATACTATGGTGAATGTTCATTATTTTACTGTTTACTCATTCAAAGAAGCCTCATTTACTTGAAACTTTGCCAATATTAAATTTAAGGCAGGGTGGCGTATTAGTTAGTAATGCTGCCCCACATATCCAGTGTAGCAGGCTCTAATCCCCCACTTAGTCACTGGTTGTGTGGAGTTTACATGTTCTCCCACATTCCCAATGACCACAGTCTAAATGCTTTGCTTCCCTTCCCAACAGTTCTTTTGCAAAACAAATGTTTAAAACGGCCAATTCCTTATCTGACTTCTAAGACATTCAATTTAGTGTTTGTCACTCATCCATGATGATATCCACCCCGCCCCCCTCCCCCACCAAGAGGAAATTGTCATTTGGATATTCAAGCAACTTAAAACTGTTGTCACCATGGAACAGAAATTAAGAAAAGTATTTGTAATTAAAAAAGAAAAAAATTATTTGTTTGTACATGTGACCAATTTGGTTGCACTATAGAGCCCATTAGGTTTCTTTAGTCATTCTCCACTATTTATCTAAATAGCAACATGAAGTTCAGTTGTACCACAACAGACTATAAAAACAGAAAACGTTGACATCCCTGTAAATCCTATACTGACTGTTGTGGTCCCGACCAAGATATGTTTATTGCATTCATTTTTCTGGGATTTACTTGAATTGTGGTATAAATTCTAAGCTGGAATATGTACAGTATGGGATGTTAGTACAATGTTTACTGACATGCTGGAGTTTTGAAAACAGGCACAGTTATTCGTGCTGTTTATTAACTGCTTGTCATACTTGCTGTCATAAAGTAGAAAAATTGAAAAGAGAGTTGACCTGCAGGACAGAGTTATAGCTTGCAGCCATACTCCTGCAGTCAGGCAGGGTCCCTGGAGAATGTAACGAGTAGCTGTGTTAGTCGTTTCTATGTAAAGACAGCGATATTTCTGGGCATGACATTCATGAGACAGTTTTAAATGGAGTAATGCTGTCATTTTGACCAAAGCAACTTGCCAAAAGTAGGAAGCCTAAAAGCTCTGGAGTCAGAGATGAGCTCTAGTTAATGAACTGGAGAAAGTGTTAGTACTTGGAAGAATCAATGAAACACTTGCAAGAAAGTCTAATGGGAGCCTGTAAGGTTTAAGATAACATGCAGCAATAACAGCCTTAACAAAAATTGAATTAAAAAGTTGTCTATTTGCATTTTTTCAGTTTACCCATAGAAAACAAATTCTAAAAAAATGTTTTTTTCCTAAGATGCAATTTGTAAAATTTTCCAAATATCGCTGAAAACACTTTAAAATGGGGTAAACTAATAAAGAAATCAAATAACACAATGCCACTCTTAAGAAGAGTGATTGTATTGACCTTTTGAAGACAACAATCTCTCCTCCGATATCTGGTTATGATAACAAAGGACTACGTTAATTAAATGAACTAATTAGTGTAGAGACTAGTAGTTTTAACATCCACTAAAGGGCCACATTTGCACTACCTCTCTGATGTGACCCCATTCTTATTTCTTTCCCAAATAACTGACATGAATTGATTTTTTGTATAAACACCATACACTGCATTTTATAGGTTAGATGCCAACCACTTTCATATGTGGTACAGAATTCTGATTCATATTGATTGCTCACAGATTTTCATTTAAAAATGTACATTTCTATGTATTTATAAAATGGGCTCTGCTTCTAAAACATTGAAAGCTGAAGAGTATTAGCAGAAAGCACAATGCATGTGTAGTGTATACAGTGGTGTGAAAAGCTATTTGCCCCCTTCCTGATTTCTTATTCTTTTGCATGTTTGTCACACAAAATGTTTCTGATCATCAAACACATTTAACCATTAGTCAAATTATAACACAAGTAAACACAAAATGCAGTTTTTAAATGATGGTTTTTATTATTTAGGGAGAAAAAAAATCCAAACCTACATGGCCCTGTGTGAAAAAGTAATTGACCCCTTGTTAAAAAATAACCTAACTGTGGTGTATCACACCTGAGTTCAATTTCCGTAGCCACCCCCAGGCCTGATTACTGCCACACCTGTTTCAATCAAGAAATCACTTAAATAGGAGCTGCCTGACACAGAGAAGTAGACCAAAAGCACCTCAAAAGCTAGACATCATGCCAAGATCCAAAGAAATTCAGGAACAAATGAGAACAGAAGTAATTGAGATCTATCAGTCTGGTAAAGGTTATAAAGCCATTTCTAAAGCTTTGGGACTCCAGCGAACCACAGTGAGAGCCATTATCCACAAATGGCAAAAACATGGAACAGTGGTGAACCTTCCCAGGAGTGGCCGGCCGACCAAAATTACCCCAAGAGCGCAGAGACGACTCATCCGAGAGGTCACAAAAGACCCCAGGACAACGTCTAAAGAACTGCAGGCCTCACTTGCCTCAATTAAGGTCAGTGTTCACGACTCCACCATAAGAAAGAGACTGGGCAAAAACGGCCTACATGGCAGATGTCCAAGACGCAAACCACTGTTAAGCAAAAAGAACATTATGGCTCGTCTCAATTTTGCTAAGAAACATCTCAATGATTGCCAAGACTTTTGGGAAAATACCTTGTGGACTGATGAGACAAAAGTTGAACATTTTGGAAGGCAAATGTCCCGTTACATCTGGCGAAAAAGGAACACAGCATTTCAGAAAAAGAACATCATACCAACAGTAAAATATGGTGGTGGTAGTGTGATGGTCTGGGGTTGTTTTGCTGCTTCAGGACCTGGAAGGCTTGCTGTGATAGATGGAACCATGAATTCTACTGTCTACCAAAAAATCCTGAAGGAGAATGTCCGGCCATCTGTTCGTCAACTCAAGCTGAAGCGATCTTGGGTGCTGCAACAGGACAATGACCCAAAACACACCAGCAAATCCACCTCTGAATGGCTGAAGAAAAACAAAATGAAGGCTTTGGAGTGGCCTAGTCAAAGTCCTGACCTGAATCCAATTGAGATGCAATGGCATGGCCTTTAAAAGGCGGTTCATGCTAGAAAACCCTCAAATAAAGCTGAATTACAAAAATTTTGCAAAGATGAGTGGGCCAAAATTCCTCCAGAGCGCTGTAATAGACTCATTGCAAGTTATTGCAAACGCTTGATTGCAGTTATTGCTGCTAAGGGTGGCCCAACCAGTTATTAGGTTCAGGGGGCAATTACTTTTTCACACAGGGCCATGTAGGTTTGGATTTTTTTTTCTCCCTAAATAATAAAAACCACCATTTACAAACTGCATTTTGTGTTTACTTGTGTTATATTTGACTAATGGTTAAATGTGTTTGATGATCAGAAACATTTTGTGTGACAAACATGCAAAAGAATAAGAAATCAGGAAGGGGGCAAATAGTTTTTCACACCACTGTACATTGCATTTGAGCTTGATTTATTTAAAGTCTACTTGGGCCACATTTAGACTATGTAATGAGGACACCGCAGTAGTGCTGTCACTAGCGACTAGATTAGAAATCAAGTAATGTACAGATTCCTTTAATTATTAATCGAGTAAATAATAATAATGCATTGTATTTATATAGCACCTTTCCCATGCTCAAGTCTCTTAAGTAAGCTTTTAAAAACTAACAAGCTAAGTGTTTAAATTCCAGGTCCCTAAAATATTTTATTGAAAAAAAAAAAAAAAAGAAACAAAACTAGAAAACCTTACAAAAGGCATATTTAAACAAAATATTTAAGCAGCATATTTAGTGTATGATAATATAGATACGTAAAATATAAATGGGTGCAGGCTATTCAGCTGCATTGTGCTGGTTTTGTCATCGACTTACAACATACAGTAAGCCTAATTTTAAAAACTAAAAAGGCATACAATTGTTAGTTTGCTTATTGTTGTTCTGTTGCTGTATTCCTTGCTTCTACGCAGCATTCATTTGCTTTCACAGCTTGTGCTGAAATGGCTGCTGCTAGAGCAGATGAAGTTTCTATTTGATAAAAGACAGACTTTTATCCTGGGAAAACAGGGTGGAATTTTGCTTTCAGATGTATTCAAATGTACTTGCTTGTGGTGTAGCCATTGCTTGATTGCAGTGTGATTGGTTGCAGGCCAGCTTTAGCTTTTTATTGATTCATCTGTCCATTTTCATACTAAAGCAACTGTAATCATTCTCCAATCAGAAACCTCAAATCCGACCCAACCTGTCAGATTTTAAATGGGCTTCTCTGTTACCAGTAGTCAGTCAGTCAGTCCTATCTATCTATCTATCTATCTATCTATCTATCTATCTATCTATCTATCTATCTATCTATCTATCTATCTATCTATCTATCTATCTATCTATCTATCTATCTATCTATCTATCTATCTATCTATCGATGCTTCGTCAGGAACATTTGAACCGATCTCTCTTTTGGGCTCCTAAAAAAACAAAAATGATGTTTTATGATGGATTTTGTGCCATTTGTATTAATTCATCTCTGCTTTTCAATCTTCCCATATTTTTTTGTTGAACAGTTTGTTGTTTTTTAAACTGCATGTTTTTCTCGCTCCTGGTACAAAGTAGCCCTACCCGTTGATTCTGTCAGAAAAAAAGATAAAAGTAAAAAAGTTTCAGTTATCTCGCGGAAGACACACGTTTTATTAATGACACATCATTATCTAAGTCTGTAACAACCTCCCAAATTGCCGATCATGATCCTCCAAAAAATGCCCTGAACAGCATAAGCCATCAGGTCGACCTGTCATCCAGCTTGAAGTGGAAAAGGTGTTTGAATTTAGATTTGATTTTACTCTTGATCCACATGACCGATCGCGCTGATTTTTTCAAAAAATGTGTTAAATGCTTGTATCAAAACATGTGCAAAGTATTGTGTAATTTGGTTTTATATTTTTAAAGTTATTAATATTTTTTAATTTTAACTGCTCCAGTTACTAATGGTCCACATTTAAATCTATAATAAATCGCGATTAAATTAATGGTGATGCTTAATAACCTTTAGTATTTGAAAAAGGGTGTTTTGATGTACCATCTTTCCTTTTTAAATCGTAATTATCTTCTTTTATCTGCTCAGAAAGCAAAAAAATACTTTCGGGAGCATTTGTGTCTTCTATTCTTAATTAAGCATATTTTGGAATAACTGATCAGTTTTTAACAGCTGGGTGTCGTTTATGTATAAGTACATAAATGTCTCTGAACGTCCTGATCGTTTTGATGGTCCGTGGTGAGCAGAAAACAATTCATTCAAGTAGCGGCACTTCAGCAAAAACTCGCAAGTGATAATGCATGTTGAGACGGCTTTATGAGCGCTCATTTCCCGGTGGAGCGCCCCCTAGATGGTTCTATTTTTTTTTTTTTCTAGCGGCACTTCATCAAAAACTCGCAAGAGATAATACATGTTGGGACGTGTTTATAAAGCGCTCAGCGCCCGGTGTAGCACCCGCTAGATGGTTCAATTTTTTCCGTTACCGTTGTACTATACTGTACATGATTTTAATATTTAATCCGTTTTAGAATATTACGTGATATGTGTAATGAGTGGATATTTTTGCCTGTTGATTTTAAATGTCTCTTATTTTTACTGCTTTGTTTTACAGAAGCAATTTGTTTTTACATAATGGTCGTGCACGAATATTTTTTTTTATTTTATTTTAATAATAAATATAAGTCACTATATGAAATATAAACTGATAGTTTTGATATGCAGAGAAATGGATTTCAGGTATGAAGAGCCTTGCTTGGACATCGAGAAATGGAGCTTTTTCACCTATAAATAATATTCATTATATATATATATAACAAACGTGATTTTTTTCCGTTAGCATCTTATTAAATAGAGATGGGCGTGTTAATCTTGCTATCCGGAAGTGAATGAAATGACCGCTGCTGCGAGTTTTCAAGCATACTGGATGAAGACCTGCGAAAACTTGGAAGCTTCACTGATCTTTGACATCATATATAAGGTAAGATTATTCACGTTTTGTGCTTTCTGTACATTGCTTAAGTGTTTTTTTTTTTGGTACATATTTAACTTGTGCAAGTAATGTATTATATAATTAAGATACATTGTGATGTGAACTAATTAATCAATTAATTGTCCTTTCATTCTTTTACTTAACCTGCTTCCTATGGTCTCATTAATAACAGTGCACTGTTTAAAAATGCAGAAATATATGCATTTGAAGCATACAGTAAAGCTATAACAAAATCCAATACTAATCAATTTTTCCATCCAGCCACCTTCCTAACCGACTTATATAGGACAGGGGACAGCTGAAGCCTATGCCAGTCCTTCACAGGGTGAATGAACACACACAGGCACACTCTCTCTTCCTCACACACACACACACACACATCAGGGCCAGTTTAATGTTAGCCACCCACCTAACCTGCATGTGTTTAGACTGTGGGAGTAAATCCACATGAACATGGAGAGAACATGCAAACTCTGTGCAGGGCACTTGGGACATAAACCTTGGTCTCCTTGTTATGAGGCAGGAGCAGCACCACTGAGTCACTCTGCCATCTGATGATATTCATTATAGAAAAATGAATTCTCTAATTAAATAGCTTAGTGGTTCTGTGGAATTGCAGGTAATAAAGCCTTACAGAAAAGGCATATGAAAATATTTAAATAATTCAGTTAAATATGAAAAAGCTTCTGATATAAATCTTGAGCATAGAAACAAAAGTTTTTTTTTCTTTTTCTTTCTATAGTTAAACAAAATATGCATTTAATTTGAGGATTCTACTTAATTGTAATTCATGCTTTTCCACGCTAACATATTTTGTGCAGTTTCTTTAATCCTTCTGGATGGCATGATTGTTCAGCTCGGTGCCACAGTGGCAGTGCAGAGACCAGAATTCTCATCACAGGTCCTCCCTGCGTGGAGGCTGCATGTTCTCCCTGTGTTTCCCCAGGTGCTTCTCCCCCACAATCCAAAGACATGCAGGTTAGGTGTATTTGCCAATACTAGACTGGCCCTGGTGTGTGTGTGTGCATGTGTGTGTGTGTGTGTGAACTGAATAGATGCTGTTCCTGCCTCTAGTCCTTGCTTGCTGGGATAGGCTCCTGCTACCTGCAACCTTGTCCTGATTTAGAAAGTGGATGGTTAAATGGATGGATGACATGATTGCTTTGTGAGAGTTACTGTATACAGCAATGGGGTCTGTCAAATTCAGATAAACAATCAATGAAGTAACCCACAAGAATACAAAATCTTAGTTAGACCTGAAGCCTTTCAATACAAAACAACTACTGAAAATGTAGTGAGTACAAACAACATAACAAGTATGTTAATGAGTTAACGTATTAGAATACAAACTTTAAAGATGACAGGTTCATTCCGAACTAACAACATACGACTGTAAAATCATGAAATTCAGAGGTCAGACAATGTAACGATGATCCTCTGATTAGAGAGCATGCTGGCCTTGTAGAAGAGCAGGGCCAAGATGGGCTCATTCTGTACACTTTTTAATGGAAGAGAGAAATCGATCTTTAAACCAAATCACATTTTTTACATTGCATTAAGAAAAATGTTTAAATGTTACATTGTACAAGTTAAAATGACTGTGATTGTAAACTTGGATAAGCAGGTTTTGTAAATGAGTGGATGAACAAATAAAATCATTTAAATTTCACATATTCTTTAATTTGTCAGGAAATGGAAAGAACAGAAAATTAACAATATATCTAATTGATGTTTTCAGATACTGTATTCTTGTGGGAGACACAGCTTCAGAGTTTTGGGAACCACAATTTGCACAGGTTAGTAGAATCAATTCAGTATGGGTGTGGTGTCAATGGCAAAGAATAAAACACAAATTAGGGAATCGCCTTTGATTGCACACAAATAAAGATATAATATTTAAAGAATGTAACAATTGTCTCTAATATATTATAAAACCATATATGAATTAATTTTGTGGCATTAGGTCTGTGTTATTGTATTAACAGCAATCAATATTTTAAACAATAATTTGAAATCATTTTTTCTTTTGGCTTCTAGAAGGTAAACTATGGAGGAGAACTTCTTGGGTCAAAACCAAACAGTAACACAGACTGGAGAGAAAAATCTGTGATCAGCTGAGGAAAGAGATCTCCTGTGAGCAAACATCTAGCTCTCCATGTCAAGAGAATCATCTTCTGTATGAGAGCAAATCCCTCAAAGAAAGAGTGTGGAGGACAGTTAGAGACCCCCCTTTTACATCAGAAAAGCAGCACCCCCAGAAACAACACCATAAAGGGCAGTGTGATAATGGAGAAGTGCCACCACATCATGGCATCAGGCCCAATAGTACAAGAGATGGTGAAGAAAGCTTTAGGCAGCTGCCCTGAAGGAGGGGAGATGGCAGAGAAGTTTCAGATCACTCACAGTCTGACAAGAATAAAATATGAAGGCAGAAAAACAAACGTGGAGTACTTCAGAATCACAAGTTGTGGATTTAACATTTGGTCAGAGTTTGTTACTGTTATTTTGAAAATGTTTATTTCACTGATTTCATTATTGCATTTTGAATGAAGTATTGTTTTGTTTAATAAAAAAACTACACTGACATTTGTAGTTGTAATATTCTGTTCAATAAAAATATTTTTTCCTGAATTGTGTTTTTGTATTATTTTTTCTCTCTTATTCACTTTTTTGCATTTAAAACTATTTAGTCTTAGTCCCAGTTTAGTGCTACATACATAAAGCAGTCACACTGGTCGTGTGGTGGGGCCTTAGAGAGGAGCAGAAACAACTCGAGACACAAATCAGAATTGTGTTAGGCCACTGACACTTTACTGTTCGTTAATAAGAAAACCTT